>NW_010306221.1:0-2423 GCF_000700745.2 Antrostomus carolinensis
CAATTTTGAGGGAAAAGCAGCAATTTTGGGGGTAATGTGCCCAAATTTGAGGGGATTGTGCCAATTTTTGGGCAAAAGTCACCAATTTTGAGGGAAAAGAAGCAATTTGGGGGAGGAATCTCCTCAATTTTGGCGGGAAAGTCACCAAATTGGAGGGAAAGGCACCAATTTTGGGGAGAATGTACCCAATTTTGGCAGGAAAGTCACCAATTCTGAGGGAAAGGCACCAATTTTGAGGGGAATGTCTTCAATTTTGGGGGGAAAAGTCACCAAAATGGAGGGAAAGTCATCAATTTTGGGGGAAAGTCATCAATTTTGGGAGGAAAAGTCACTAATTTTGAGAGAAAGTCATCAATTTTGGGGGGAATGTGCCCAATTTGGGGGGAAATGTCCTCAATTTTGGCAAGAAAGTCACCAATTTTGGGTGGAATATCCCCAATTTGGGTGTGAAAGTCACCAGTTTTGAGGGAAAGTCATCAATTTTGGGCATAATGTCCTCAATTTTGGCAGGAAAGTCACCGTTTTGGGGCGAAAGTTCCCAATTTTCGAGTGAATGTCGCCATTTTTGGGAGGAAAGTCCCCAATTTTGGGGTGAAAGTCATCAGTTTTGGGGGGAAAGTCCCCAATTTTGGGGGGAATGTGCCCATTTTTGAGGGAATGTGCCCATTTGGGGGGGGGAATGTTCCCAGTTTTTAGGGGAATATCCCAAATTTGGGGGTGAAAGTCACAAATTGGGGGCAAAGATCCCAATTTTGGGGGTGAAAGTCCTCAATTTTGGCTGGAATATCCCCATTTTTGGAGGGAAAGTCCCCAGTTTTCAGGGGAAAATCCCCAATTTTGGGTGGAATATCCCGATTTTTGGGTGGAATATCCCCATTTTTGGGGTGAAAGTTCCCAGTTTTAGGGTGAAAGTCCCTATTTTTGGGGTGAAAGTCCCCCATTTTGGGGTGTCCCCCCCCTGTACCTGCCGCTGGGACTCGTAGAGGATCCGGTCCATGGTGTTGAGCAGCGTCATGGTCTTGTAGAGCTTCAGCACCAGCTCCTTGGGCAGCTGTGGGGGGACACGGGGGGGTTTGGGGGTGTCCCCAACAATGGGGGGGTGTCCCCCCCCCACAACACGCGACGTCACACGGTTTCTTTCTGTGTCCACGGGCTGTGGCGTGACCGTGTGGGGTGTGGGGGACATTCCAAGCCTGGTTGTGGCGTGTTCAGGGTGTCAGGTGGCCACACGTGACACACGTGGGGTGTCACATGTTTGCGTGTTACATGTTTGGGGGTCACGTGTTTGCGTGTTACATGTTTGGGGGGTGACATGTTGCATGTTCAGGGTGTCATGTGCTCCAAACATCACACGTTGATGGTGCCACGTGTTTGGATGTTGCATGTTCAAGGTGTCACACGCCTGGATCTGGCGTGTTCAGAGTGTCACGTGCCCAGATGTGACATGTTTGGGGTGTCACATACCTGGATGTTGCGTGTTCAGGGTGTCACATGTCTGACTGTGGCGTGTTTGGGGTGTCATGTAGCCAGACATTGTGTGTTCAGGGTGTCACACACCCGGACAACGCATGTTCAGGGTGTCACATGCCCAGACATCACATGTTCACGCTGTTGCACACCCAGACATCGCGTGTTCAAGGTGCCATGTGTCTGGATATTCCATGTTCATGGTGTCACACACCTGGACATCGCGTGTTTGTGGTGTCACACACCTGCACATTGTGTGTTCGTGGTGCCATGTGTGTGGATATTGTGTGTTCGTGGTGTCACACGCCTGGACATCGCGTGTTTGTGGTGTCACGTACATGGACGCTGCGTGTTTCAGGTGTCACACACCTGGACATGGTGTGTTCACGGTGTCACATCACATGTTTGTGGTGTCACACACCTGGACATGGCGTGTTCAGTGTCACATCACATGTTCACAGTGTCACACACCTGGACATGGCGTGTTCACAGTGTCACATCACATGTTTGCGGCGTCACATGTCTGGATATCACATGTTCGTGATGTCACATGTCTGGACATCACATGTTCAGTGTCACATCACATGTTTGTGGTGTCACATGCCTGGACATAGCGTGTTCAGTGTCACATCACATGTTCGTGGTGTCACACACCTGGATGTTGCATGTTCATGGTGTCACACATGTGGACATCGCGTGTTCAGGATGTCACATGCCCACATATTGCATGTCTGGGGTGTCACACACCTGGACATTGCGTGTTCACGGTGTCACATCACATGTTCATGGTGCCACATGCCCGGACATCACATGTTCATGTTGTCACCCCCCCCAGACACGCCGTGCTGGCTGTCCCGTGTGTGTCCCTGTCCCCCCTGAGGTGTCCCTGTCCCCTCACGGTGCCTGTGTCCCATGTCCCCCCAAGGTGTCCCTGTCCCCCCATGGTGTCCCCGTCC
>NW_010306222.1:0-239 GCF_000700745.2 Antrostomus carolinensis
ATGGCGCCGTGTTGGGACGGTCCGGCTGGGGCTCCCTGCCAAAGCGTCTCCACACAAAGCCCGAGCCCTCTCCTCCCTGTGTAAACAAGCCACACGCTCCGCTGCCTGCGGCAACCTGCCAGCACCAGCTCCTCCCACCCGCTGCCACCAGGCAGGGTCTGCGCCGCCCGCCCCACACACCTTGACACCTCTCCAGAGGCCGCGTGCAGCACGACCTGCCGCAGGCACCCGCCGCGCCG
>NW_010306222.1:418-1806 GCF_000700745.2 Antrostomus carolinensis
GGTCTCCTCGGGGTGAAGCACATCCTGGTGTGCAGGCAGAAAGGGCACTTGCTGCAGGCAGCTGTACCCAAGGTTGCAGGCAGGACGACAGCGCTGAGCTGCCTCGCAGGACAGCGTGGGTGGTAGTGAAGTGCCAGGGGAGGTTTGGATTGGATATCAGGAAAAACTTCTTCACCAAAAGGGTGGTCAAGCATTGGAACAGGCTGGGCGGGGGGGGGGGGGTCCCTGGTGGTATTTAACAGTCGGGTAGATGAGGTGCTTAGAGATGTGGTTTAGAGGTGGAATTGGCAGTCTTGGGTTTATGGTTGGACTTGGTGGTCTTAAAGATCTTTTCCAACCACTACGATTCTGGGATTCTGTGAAACGCCCACTCTGAGTCGCAGTCCTGGCAAACATCCATCTTCTGCTGAAGGTGCTTCCACCCTGTCACTCAGCCACGTGGCACCAGGATCAAAAGATGATGCTCAAAGGGTCATAATCCAAAAAACAGCTCTGGAGACAAAAACCAAGGGGCCAAGGCAGCCCCAGTAAGGTCGAGTGCAGTGCTGCCTTCATGCTTGTGGCAGAGAACACTTGGACACCCGGGAGAGCACGGTGGGAGTGCAGTGCCCACTGCCCAAGCCCGCCCGCACCAGTCCGGGGATGCAGCTCAGCTGCAGGGATGAGTAGTCTCCCTGGCAGCGCTGCTCTGGGTCTGCAGCACAGGGCTTGTCAGCACAGCACTGAGCGTCCAGCACCTTCCTCCCTGTGCTGCCCTGCTGATCCTGGCACCATCCAGCTTGGTTTGGGCTCTCTGGAAAGGCTGAAGAGAGATTCCCCGATTTGCTGGCTGTGATTCAGGGCTGTTTGGGGAGAGGGCGTGTTCAAACCAGGAGCTAAATCAGCAACGCAGCAGGCACGGACCCTGCAGGAAGGGACCAGAGTCTCTCTGGGTTTCGGACTCTGAGCACCTCAGTGAAGTTATGGACTGACCACAGCAGGCAGCACACTTAAACCGACAGCAATTCTGGCAGTAAGTTTGCTTCCCTTAGCAGCCTGTGCTGGCTCCCTGGACGTAGGCTGCTGACACTAGGGTGGAAGGCACAGCAGGCTGTGGTCCGGGCATGCCAGGCAGCACTAGCCATGCTGGAGGCTGGGGAGGAACTTGTCCATGTGTCCCATTCCAATCAGCAAATGCTCTTTACCAGAGTGTCTCTGCCTGGGGAGACATGGGTCAGTAGCCAGGAGATGGCAGGGACAGTGGGGGAGACTGGGGCAGGCTGCGTCCTGTACCCGAGTCAGCCTCTGGGCTGGAGCATCTCCACACCACACAAATACAAGTGCGGGCTGGGGGAGCAGCATCCTAGTCCTGAACAGCCTGGGACGAGTTCCTGCCTGGAGCAAACACC
>NW_010306223.1:0-506 GCF_000700745.2 Antrostomus carolinensis
CGAAGCCCAGTGCCCCATCAGCTCTCGCTGTGTGATATTTAAAAGAAGGGTTGCATTCTCCCCAATAGAAGCCCACTCGTTTCCTTGTTGCCAGGAACAAAGCGTACATTCAGAGGGGTGGCTGCTGACGGCTCGCTCTGGATGTGGCCTTTGGTTACTGGCAAGGAAAATTCTAATCAGGGTGCTTGTAAGCGGGGCTTTATAGAAGCTTAGTTACAAAAGGCTTACACCAGAGTAATGCAATAACTATAATAACAGCCAGGGAGCCCTAAAGAGGGTGGAATGTGCTTGTGTCTGGATGATTTTCCCCGCTAGCACAGAGAGGGACTGTTTACCGCGAGTGCCATTAAGTATCGCTGGAAACTCACCAACCGCAGACTTATTTCAATATACTTTATTGTTGTATCTGCGCTAAAAGCAGCTTGCTTCGAACGACTTTTAGATCGTCCTAGAGGAGATGGGGAGAGAGGCCTCCCTCGGGTGTCGGAGGAGGCTCGGAGCGGAGG
>NW_010306224.1:0-2362 GCF_000700745.2 Antrostomus carolinensis
ATTTAAATACATATTTATTCATGCAGATCGGAGGCGCCGAGCGAGTCGCCCTGCCACGGGGCTGCTGGGTGCACTGCTCTACATAAGAATGCACCTTCATTTACATCCTCACTACTTCCCCACAATTGAACTATGTGGGTTATTTTTATTCCTCGTGTGTAAATTTATTTATTTATTTATTTATTTTTAAGTTGAGGGAAGCAGAGGAGGGAAAAAAAAAAGAATAAAAAAGAAAAAACCACCCATCTAAAGTCACCTTTTTTTATTTCTATTAAAATTTCCCCTCCTGAATTTTTCTAAGCTATAGAAATGAGTGTGCTCCACCGGAGGGGGTTGAGATGAGGCTCAGGGGTGAGGGGGAGGAATGTGTTTTGGGGCAAAGAGGAAGTTTATAACTATTTTTCTCTTAACTGAAGCAGTTAACTGCACTGCAAACCATTCATCTTCGGATTTAATAACTCATTCTCCCTGCACGGAGATGGGATATTATATCCCTGGATATTGCTTTGCTTGGTATCAACTACCAAAGAGGAATCCACGTTTTCTAATAAAATACATTTTCATTGTAATTGAAATAATCACTTTTTGCTTTTCCCCTTTATTTTGGGTACTAGGTCTCTCCTTTCCCCAACTCCCTCTTTCTGGTTTGATATTTTATTTATTTCTAATTCCAAGTGATGGTTTTGATGCTGGTGATACAAATTCCCTTGTTTTTCCCCCCATCCTTGTGTGTGTGGGGGGGGTTCATGTGATGGGAAAAGTGCTGCCATTTCCCTTGGGCTGCCTTTAATCAAATACTAAATCAGATATATTCTATATATTATATTCTCTGGATTATATATATTTAATTATATTATACAACAGAATGATATTATAATGATTTTGTATATTATCTAATCTATTCTATTATTTTATGATATTTATTTTATTATGTTTTAGTTTATTATGTTTATTATATTACATGTAGTATATTTTGTACCCAGAGGGTCTCCCCTGCTGCCCAGGCTGATGCATAGTCAGGGTATCAGGGGGTACCAGCCAGCTCAGGGACTTTTTGTCACCATTTCACCCTCAGATGACACTTTATTAGCAGTCAATTCATCTCCTGGAGCAGGTGTTTCCCTGGGCAGCAGCTTATGCCCAAGGTCTCTTCTCCCTCTGGGGTGTGATGAGTTTGAGGGGTCTCAAGGAAAGGCCAGGGCAGGCAGATCCTGGTGTGGTGGGTGGGTTTGTGACCATGGAGGTTTTTCACAGAGCAGAGGGAGGTTTTACTGGGAGAAGGAGGTTTTTCATGGAGCAGAGGGAGGTTCTGGGGGGAGAAGGAGGTTTTTCATGGAGCAGAGGGAGGTTTTTCTGGGAGAAGGAGGTTTTTCATGGAGCAGAGGGAGGTTTTTCTGGGAGAAGGAGGTTTTTCATGGAGCAGAGGGAGGTTTTTCTGGGAGAAGGAGGTTTTTCATGGAGCAGAGGGAGGTTTTTCTGGGAGAAGGAGGTTTTTCATGGAGCAGAGGGAGGTTTTTCTGGGAGAAGGAGGTTTTTCATGGAGCAGAGGGAGGTTTTTCTGGGAGAAGGAGGTTTTTCATGGAGCAGAGGGAGGTTCTGGGGGGAGAAGGAGGTTTTTCATGGAGCAGAGGGAGGTTTTTCTGGGAGAAGGAGGTTTTTCATGGAGCAGAGGGAGCTCTCGACTCGCAGCTCTGACGCTTCACGCGCCGCCTGGAACAAAACTTCTCCCTTTCATGTTCTCTTCGCCCGACTGTCTCTTAACTAATCATTTGATCTCAGCATCTCTGCGAGAAGGTTCAGAGCCTGATCAGAAATTAACGGGAAGGAGGAATTAAGCAGCGGATCAAAGCGGCTGTGTCGCTGGCTGTGGTTCGGGGCTGAAAACAGGGGTGGCCAGTGGGGTGACACGTGTTGTGATGGCAGGGGGGACACGGGGGACACTTGGGGACAGCAGCTCTTCGTGCTCTCAGTCCAGCACAACCCCAGGGCTGTAGCAGGGAAGCAGCAAATGTAACCCCTGTGCAAAGGGTCTTTGCATCACTGCGAGTGGCTGTCACCCTGGTGTCAGGCCTGGTGTGGGTGCCCTGAGGGGCTCC
The DNA here is from genome assembly GCF_000700745.2 of Antrostomus carolinensis. NCBI lineage: Eukaryota > Metazoa > Chordata > Aves > Caprimulgiformes > Caprimulgidae > Antrostomus > Antrostomus carolinensis. Next base: position 2,097 of record NW_010306224.1, read on the forward strand.
CAACCATCTCTGGAGGTTTCCTCACATTTGAGGAAGCTACAGGCAGATGTGCTTCCCGCAGCTCTGGAGCCCACGTAGGTGTGAGAGGAATTCCCTCATTAAACAAATAATTGGTGAGTGGGAGGAAGAGGGGAGATGGCAGTGCGGCCAAGCCCCCCATGATCCCACAGCCCCCCGTGATGCTGCAGACCCCATGGTCCTGCAGCCCCCCATGATCCCACAGACCCCATGGTCCTGCAGCCCCCCATGATTCCACAGACCCCCAT
>NW_010306225.1:0-8259 GCF_000700745.2 Antrostomus carolinensis
GCACTTGCCCAGGTTAAAATTCATACTCTTGGTGACTGCTCAGCTCTCTAATTTATCTACGAAAGACTTTTCCTTCTGTTAAGCCTAAACTCCCTTTGACCTGTAGCATTTGTGTCCTTGAGGCTACCTGCTCCCTACCAGGGGCTACTGCCATACCAGCCCAGCGCGGGCAAGGGGGGACTAGTCCCAGCTGCACGCTCCAGCCTGCAGTGAAAAGGAGCTATAGGCAAGTGGTGGCTGGAAACCCGAAGGCAGAGGATGCTGAAAGGCTTCCCACCTCCCATGCAGAAACAGTGGCCCCAGCTGCCTGTTCAAACACTGGCCATCACTCCCCAGGGGCTGTAACCGGAGCCAAGCAGGGGATGGAGAGATGTCTGTGCAAAGACAAGGCTCCCTGGCATGTCCATTCGCTCTGCTGACGCTGCAGACATCCATCTTCAAGCTGCTGAGCAAATAAATTCCCCTGGTCTGGGGGAGTGGGAGGCAGGCATCACTCCCAGCACATCCCTGCAGTCACTACAGCTGCTGCAATGGGCCAGTTTCAAGGGTGCCGGTGGGTCGGGGTGGCTGAGCCGAGGGCTCCATCGGCAGGCATTGCCACGCTGCAGGGTGCCGGATGCCCACCCTTAGCATAAGCGCATTGCAAGACAGAGCAGCCATTCATAAACCAGGCATTCACCCTTCTGAAATCCATCACTCCTGCAGACCCCCTGTGCAGATGGTGCTGAGAGGGATTTGCCGGCAGCTGGTCCCCTGCGTCCAGCGGCGAGTGCCCCGCAGTTGCAGACAGAGCGGTGCCGGGCTTTTCAGAGGAGGGATGGTGTCTGCTGTGCATCTTTGAGCCCAACAGAAGATTTTCGGTAAGCGTGTCTTCCAGCAGCATTGCTCCATCATGATGGCCAGCCACCACAGGGCCCAGGAGACTTTTCTGAGCAAGGACTATTTTTTCACAGAGATTGTCAGGTTTAGATCAAACATTCTGAGAAGTCTTCAAAGCTTTGATGACTTTATCCAAAACAGTTCTTGCAATACGTATCCAAAAATATATATCTGTTTAAAGCAACTTTCTCTTTTTTTATTTTCTGGGGCAGGGGCAGGCAGAGTTAGTCTTCTATGAAAAGTGGACAGAGTTTATAACAATTACACGTAATCTCTACAGTTTTCTGTTTCTGCTCCACACAAGCTATGTGGAGTGGGGGCTTCAGGCACTTTGGGAAGGAAAAGTCATAGTAAGAGCTCATCCTTTCTGGTTTTATGGATTTAAATTTCCCAATCACCTGAAGACAAGGAGGCTTTCAGTAATGCTGACAGGTGGGACAAATACTAAGAGCAGTAGTTGCCTATGCCACTGGCCTGCGAGTGGTGCTTATTCTCCATCCTCCCCTTGACCTGGCTGCCCCCAAACCCAGGCATCCTCATCTCCCACCAGCCTGCTCTCTGCTCTTGTACTCACTACCCCATCGCCAAACTCACCCATCCACCACCTTCACAGCCCCTGCATTTCTCCAGACATCTTTCATCCAAGCACTTCACTCTTATCCTTCAAACATCTCCCTAAGAGGGCCACCATGGATGCAACAAGCTGAATTCCTTTATGCTTATTAAAATCCTCATTCACTAAGCACATGACCGTCTACTCACTTTACCCCAACTTTCTTCCCCGAGCCACGGGCAGAGCCCTTTCCCCTCCGTAGCCCTACAGTAAAACCAGACTGTTTCTGGGCACATTGCTTTGCTCCAATCCCCTCTGGGGACATGCTACTCAACACAGTGCAGATGCCCATGATGACTCAGCACCTGCATAGCACGGGAGAGGTACCAGGCTGGACGCTTCTTCAGCACAAGCACTGACCCATGAAGGGAGTGATGGGACCAAGCTCCCGAGCTGATGATTTGGGTAGCCAGGTTAGAGGGGTTGAAGTTGACCAAGGAGGGCTGAAACAGCGCTGACGTGGCAGCTGTACAACAGCGGGCAATAGTTGGTACTGACAAGCAATGGTCTTGACTAGATCCAGTCATCACCTCTCCTGGTTGACCTCATTCCCTAACAAGCAGTCATAGAACCAGGCTCCTTCATCCAAGCCCCTACATTTCATCAGCCAACATCTCTCCTTCCCAGCCAATACTATAGAGAAATGACTGAAAAGTTGTAAAATCCTTGGAGTAGCACCACTCTCTGAAGAGAAGAACCCAATATTCACTCACTGGGAAGGATCTCTGATGACTCTTGAGATCTTGAAGTCCAGATAGACCCACCAAGGAAAACACCTGGTGAACAGAAGCAGGGTGTGCTCTGCTCTGTAAGAAAATGCACAGTAAATGGAAATCTTCTCGTTCCCTTTTTCACATGTCTCAGAGAACAAAGGATGAACTAATTTTGTCTAAAAAAGAAAACGTAACTGATGCAGGATTTGACCCAAAACAATCAAATCAGACATACTAGGGGCACCAGTAGAAGGCAGAACTAGACAACAGGAGGAAAGTAGGTTTTGTGCAACCACCCAAGAGCATCAGGAAGTCTGCCTCTGCCTGACTTGTTTTTTTCTTGCTTGCACCACCCAGCACATTTTGGAGACCAGATCTTCAAACACTTGCATCTTGCTGCCTTCCTAGGACACCCCCAGCAAGTCACAGATGTGGGACTACCTGGTAACTCTCATTATTGGTCAAGAAGCAGCAAAAAAAATACCGAGATGTTACTGTAGGTCACGTATCCGTATTTGGGGCTTGAGAGTCAAAAGAGGAGCAGCTGACAGTCTGCCCTTTGCCTCCTGGAAGTCTATGAACCAAAATGTCCCTGGACTCCAGCCACAGCAGTGGGACTGAACTGGTTCCACTCTGGTCACAGGCCAGGGATGCAACCACCACTTCCTCTCTCCTCGGAATGTCTCCCAGTTGAATGTAAACATCATGGCAGGGGAAGATATCTGAACTACTAATGAGACTTAGCAGTCAGAGTTCACTTTCCACGTCATGCCCCTCTCTCCCAAAGAGTTCATAATGCAGTCCAAAGGACCACATGCAAGAGAAGACCACATGGTATAGGTGGTTCAGGCTGCTTTTAACGCTGTTTCCATGAAAATTCCTAATTTTGTAGGTTTATTAATTGAAATGCATAAAGACATCCTCCAGTCTAGTTTACCAGGCACAAAGATACTGTGACAGGCTACATGCTGAAGATGCTCATTTCACACTTTCCTTCACTTGAGTAGAAAATTAGACCAGTATCTGGTCAAGTTCTTCACTTGGTGTAATACACCAGGTTGTGCTACACAGCATCAGCAGGTCATCCAAAACTGGAAGGCAGCGTCCTGCCTACCAAGAGCAAAGATGGACTGCAGGAAGGGCTACAAACTGGACAGAGAGTTGATACTTTGATTTTGGTACAAGCAGAGGAGGTTATTCCTTGATAGCATGACTACTGCACAACGTACAGTGAAGAGTTTCTCTAGTTTTTCCAGAAGAGGTGCTGGGAGGGACATGGACGTGGCATTTTCAAGGCTTTCCTGGTAGGACTGACTGAATTATCTCTCCTCTTGAGAGGAAACTGAGCACATTGGCATCACATGCAGGGCACCTCCCATCCTGTCAGCCATCCAGTCTCACGGTGAACTAGAACTCAGCTGCACATATTAATCTGTCATCTTGACAAAGCCCACTCAGAGCTGATGGCATCATTTGGACTTTGTGGGTGATGAAGTTTGTTAGAAGGAACCATCAGCCTCAAGGTGCAGCTGGTGAAGACTTAAGGCAGTGAGAGAAGCCAAGAAGTCAAGCTTTTGCTTTTAGAAAACTTAAATTACAAAAGCTCTTCTAATGAATTACTGAGGGACATGGCTTGGAGGTATCTCCCTAACAGCCCACTTTTGTCCTAGAAGCAGGAAGTGGTCTGCTGAAGATAAGAATCAATAAAATCAATATATCAGTTGTACCCCTGCAAGTTCAGAACGTCAGACCTGTAAAACAAGTGAATCCATATGAGAAGAGCCAAGAATTCAAAGCCAGAAGCTCTCAGAAGGGTTCAGTCTGTGTTTCCTGGTGCACAGCTTATTTACAGCATATTTCTAATGGCAAACTAGATTTCCTAAGTCTTAGGAAACTCTTGGTCCTTGTGACTAAGAGACTCACTGAAGACACCCTTCTCCTTCCCAAACTAACAAATTTGTTTAATGTCTCTCACTGAGTAACCTGTTGGAAAAACATGTGCCACATCAGGAAGGACCAGAGAGGTGCAAACAAGTACCTAGTATGAACAAGAGAGGTTTTAGAGTCTTGATATTAAAAAAAAAATAAAGTTAATTAGCAAAGGTGCCAATTGTCTTTACACCAATGTCCTCTTTTTCAGCCTACCCCTTCTCCTCTTACTTGCCTAACCCCTTCCTGTCCAGGGTTAGATTTTAGCTCATTGGGCAGAAACCAGCTTTTATTTCAGACGCTGATAAACACAGAAGTTTATCACTGATGCAAATAGAGCTGCACTCTATTCATTTACAGCCAGCAAAGAGAGCCAGAGCTGGCTCCAGTATGAGAGCCTTAGTCTTCAAAACTGCACATTCCTGAGTTACAGAGCCCAGGATTAGCAGATATTAGGACAATAAAATGTAGCTGGCACAAGCAGTGACCAGCATATTCCATTTTCTGGTCTGTAACTTATTTGAGATGTTAGGTTATGCCTTTGCCTCTTTGCAATCTCAGGTGTTTTCCCCCCACCCTTAAATTAAAGCTGAAATCATCATGCAATTGTCGCATGTTTACTTGGCAGTCTGACAACATTGGACTTGTTAACGTGTTGCCCGTTATCACTTGCTCTAGAGTTTAACTAGTGCAAGTCCAGCAATTGAGGCAGGACCAGGTTATTCACTGAAGACACTGTTACCTGTCACTATGCACGTGAATTTAGCATCAGAGTCCTCGGACACAGAACGGGATTTGATAGTGGTTTCAAATAGTGGCTGGGTTTCCTCCGTCAGCTGAGAAATGATTGCGCAGAAGGTGCTCCTGGAAGATTCAAGAAGCATTTCTTAGAGATCAAAGTACTAGAAAAATCAAAGGGCCCCTTTCCTATCTCATCTCAGAAGCCTGTGTTCTTGTAAATTCCCTCCTTCCCTCCCATCATCCCTACACTAAGTTGTTCACAAGTCCAGTCCAGTGTCAGGGTATTTGAATATTTTTTTCACCCCTAAGATGATTCTGTAAATTTAAAGTGTCATTTGGGAGATGCTCCCTTTGTCTTAGCCCTTATGGCTCTCATGGTAATGAATGTCAAGAACCATTTTAGTTCTTGATGAGACCAGAACATTTCTTTGATCAGCCAGCAGGCTCAAAGCAAGACCCTAACAAAGTCAGCTTCACATTCCTGGTATTGCACCATCAGTGTTTCAAGTTTTATTCTGTTTGCCAGGATTTTCCTTTAATTGTGAAGACCTCACATTGTCATTTCAGGCCAAGTGTGAACTGAATGTGTCTCTGGAACACAAGAGCCCTCTTTGAAAGCTTTGAATTAAGACAAGTTGTCTGCTGCAGCTCACTGAAGGAAACCTTGAGCCTGGCTTGCAGCTTTTTGAGCTCAGGAATCACATGTGAAGCTGACACCCATTCCCTGTTTCATCTCTCACTGCTGCAGGTAGGCACTCACACTACATATTCTGTGAGTTCAGCCACTGACCTCAAAGTTCAGGCTGGGACAGCCCAAAAGCCAGAACTATCCAAATAACCAGCACAATCTGTGAAGCTCGTAAAAATGGACCTTAGATTCTCCAGTCATTTAAGCACTGTTCAAGGACAGCACTGCCAACCCTGTTGGAATATCTCCAAGAGGGGCCCCAGAAGATCGAGGCTTTCTTAAATAAAGGAAAAGGATTCATTCCAAATTGGGTCTTCATTTGGATCGTGCTGTGGGGCTCTTGGAAGGGAAGAGCTTCTTTCATTTTTCCCTCTGTAATTAAAACACTACACATTTACACTAGGAGAGAGGATCCCAAGGTCTCAAGTACAAAGACCTTAGGAGAAACAGCAAATACTGCGAGAGAACTGGTAGCTGACAGCTCTACTTATATAATTTTCAGCAGTGAAAGACATTCTTTAAACAGATGATCAGCTTCAGAGTCATGCAAGATGTGGAACAAACCCCCAAACCATTCATGACACAGCTCCACCACTAGCAGAAGGACTCATAGCATGTGGTGAAGGCTCCATGAGGAGGACCCCAGCCTCACAAGCAGCCCCTGGCTTGCAGGCAGGATGCTGCTCCTGCTACTCATGCTCTACCTGCTGAAGAAGCAGATTTGTTCAGGAAAAACAAAAAAACCCCACATTTAGCATGAACCCAGCAAGGTCAGGTGCACTGACAGGCTCCACAGCATGGCTGAAGGTGCCAAGTGAGCTCCTGCCACAGCAACTGCCTGTTTCATCCACCCAGAAAACTTACCTGGAGGCTGCAGTGCTATGATTTTCAGTCTGGCTTCCTTCTAGAATGGGTTTGTAAGAGATGTAGGGAGATGAATCCCTGAGTAACAAACAACTGGGATGCAGAGGGAGCCTCACCCAACTCCCAGGAACTTTGTGCTGGGTAAGGGTAGGGGACAGGGGCAGATAGGACTGTTGGAAACTTGACTCATCTACTGAACAAGGGTTATAAGCACTGTCCATATCCAAACACGCATATGGGATGAGGTAAAAAACAGATGCCACAGCTCAGACACTTTTTTGTGGAAATTAATGGTCCCAGGAGACCAGTCCTGGCAAAAAACTCTTCACACAACTACAGGGCCAGGAAAGGGCTGTGGGAGCCAACAGCTGTTTCAAACCAGAGAAACCTTTCCATACTCTAACCCTGGAGAAAAAACTCCCATTTCCAAAGAGCAAGGCAGAGAATCTAGTACCAAGGCAGTTACTGGTAGGGTTTTGATGGCCCCTTCAATACAGATCTCTGGCCCTAGACCAGTAAGTGCCTTTTAGATCCACATAAGGAACTTCCCAAGCATCAACGAACATTTCATACCTCAGCAGGAGAGCAACTGGATCAGCATCTTAAAAGAAGTGATGCGCACACATGTAGTGACACTCGGGACCAAGTTTAATCCCAGTACCACGCCACTGGTATCAGCAGGCAGCACCAGGAATAAGTCTGGTCCATTCAGTGCAAATCCCACAGTCAGGTGAAATACAGATAAGGCTACTGAATGGTTTAGGAAAGCAGCATCACCAGAACCTGAGGGCTCCACAGGCAAAGCAGATGAATCAGGGGAGACTTGCCCAATGTACTTGGCAGAAAACCCTGGAAGGTTTATTTAATCTTTCAAAGAAACCATTAGTCACAGGCGGGGTTTTAGAGACTGCAGCATTGTGGGGCTCTCAGCTGACTCACTCCAGCTGCAACAGAGACTTGTCCAATTCAAATTGCTTTCTAAACCAGTAATTCAGAGCACTGGAGAAAGGTAGTATAAGGCATCAGCTGCTCTTCCTCCAGGCCTTCCTGAAGCTGCATCTTTGTTGCAGAAAAAGCCCTGGAGCCTAGGAAGAGAGGACACTGGCAATTCAGTAGCCTTTTTACATTAAAGAGAGATTTCCATACAACAGCCATCTGTAGGAAAAGGAGATTTGAGAAGTGTATTCTACCTCTTCATCATTATTTTCTTTTCTTGACTTTTTGGTTAGCAATCTCACAGCTCTGGGGGTATTCTTGTTCCAAGTACTCTGATGAAATAATCAAAATTTAACAGAAGAGTTGGGTTTGATTAAGAAATAAAAATCATAAAGCATAATGTGAAAGTTAGGATACAATCCTAGCTTTGAGCTAGAGAACCATAAAGACCTTAATAAGAAGGGACTGTAAAGTCCTAGGCCTGCGGCTGAGGGAACTGGGTTTATTTAGTCTGGAGAAGAAGAGACTGAGGGGAGACCTTCTCGCCCTCTACAACCACCTGACAGGAGGTTGTAGTGAGGAGGGTGTTGGTCTCTTCTCCCAAATAACAAGTGATAGAACAAGAGGGAACGGCCTTAAGTTGTGCCAGGGGACGTTTTGGTTGGACAGGAGGAAAAAGTTCATTACTGAAAGGGTTGTCAAGTGTTGGAATGGGTTGCCCTGGGAGGTGGTTGAGTCACCTTCCCTGGAGGTATTTAAAGGACGTGTAGATGTGGTACTTGGGGACATGCTTTAGTGGTGAATTGGCAATGCTAGGTTTACAGTTGGACTAGATGATTGTAATGGCCTTTTCCAACCAAACCATTCTATGAGAATAATTTGGTTGGAAAACGAGA
>NW_010306226.1:0-2684 GCF_000700745.2 Antrostomus carolinensis
CTCTCTCTGGGTGCATGGGCACGTGTGGGTGTGCACACACGCACCCCCACCTCTCACCCCAGCCCTGCTGAGCTCTTTGGAAACCTGCACATGCGAAAGGCTGTAATCCTGGGAGCCTTTCCCCAGCTCAGGGCTGGCTTGCCCTTGGCAGGAGATAAGCTGGGGTACCCCCAACCACCTTGGGGCCAAGCGCTGAAGCACGGTGGTGCAGTGTTGCCAGGGCCATGATGCTCAGCGTTCACCCCATGCCAGCCCTGTGGGAGCCTGGAGAAATGGTGTGTCCTGCTGTGGGTGCTGGTGAGAGCCGGTGGGGTGCAGGCATGCGGATGCCAGTGGCCATCTGAGGGCTGCCACACCAGCATCCATCTTGTCACGGTTTCCCTTCAGGTCCTGGCAGTGGGTGGCAGCGCCCAGCCCCCATGGGGACCCTGCATCCAAGGCCAGCACAGGACATGGGATTAGTTTTAAGCTGATTGCTGCTGCCTGTTTGGGAAGTGCTGAGATTCCGCTGTGGTTCCCTCAGCAGCTGGCGGGTCCCAGGGGGAGGGTGACTGCCATGGGGCTGGCACTGCACCCCGGCAGGGCAGGATGAGGTTTTGCCCCTTCCCCAATACATTTGTTTTTACCACCACAACTTATAAGGGCTCATCACTCTAATGGCCTCTAGGATTGAGGGTGACCAGCCCCTGTCCTGCACCAGCTCAGTGGCCTGGTGAGACACTCATAGGACCCTCCTGCCCACCTCCACCCTGGGCACCTGCAGGGATGAGCCTCCCTGTGCTGGGGCAGGGATGGTGGTGGGTGCTGGGGCTTGGCTTCCAGCCTCTTCTCTCTAGCCAGGCAGTAAGAGACCCCCAGTATTTTTTTTGGAGGGATGTGGCACACCCCACGCGGCTCTGGGAGGAGGTGGAGTGGAGGCAGGGAAACACAAGCGGGCGGACCCTGTGGGCAGAGGAAGATTGATGGCCTCTTGAATTTCTACAAGGACAATAACTGTGCAGGGCTTTTGGATGGGGTGGAGGGGGAAAAGCTGCCCTAAAAAGGGAGTGTGGCAGCTTGGCCTCCCCTCTTGGGTGTTCTCCAGAGAGCAGGGAACATGGGGGCTTGTCCTGCTGGGAATAAGGGAGGAATGAGCATGTCTGCCTGTGAGCCCAGGGGAAGCAGCCCTGCTGTGCCATTGCTCCCTCCCCTGTATGCGGGTGCAGGGCTGTGTCAGTGGGTGCTGCTCCCAGGTGGTGCTGGCTGACTCAGGACAACACCCTTCCCGGCATTTCCTAGGAATGACCTGCCTCACCGTGGCAGCCAGCGGCACGGGGAGGGCTGGTGGTAGTGCTGAGCTGGTGGAGGCTGAGCTATGCTGAGTGTCTGAGTGCTTCCCAGGGACTCTGTGCCAACGCCATCTCACCAGTGGGGAAACTGAGGTAGGGTGAGTGCAATGCCTGTGGCTGATGCCAGAGTGGCATATTGGCACAGAGCAGCATGGCTGCCCGCCCCACCCCAGCCCTGGGCTCCTGCACTGCCCTGCGCCTGCTCTGCAAACCCCAGTGCTGGCCAGAGGCCCCGGCTGAGCCTCATGGAGGGACGAGGCTTTGCTCCACCTTGCCATGTGGCCCGGCCATCCTCTCGCCCCAGCCATCCTGGGGCAGGCAGCAAAGCCCTGGCTGTGTTGTTCTCAAGGCAAGGGACAGGCAGGAGATGTGTGCCTCAGTTTCCCTATCAGGTAGATGGATCAGCACTCCAGGCTTTATGCCCAGTGCTCCTGGAGCCCCTGGTAACCCATATGCACAGGGCTGGGGAAGGCACCCAGTGAGTCCCAAGCGGGACATTTGCTGAGCACGGGGTCTCCACTCTTCCCACAGCTGCTGCCACTGGTGCTGCTGCCCCGGTGGGCTCCGCAATCACCCAGCTGGAAGCTAGTGGTGAGAGGTGGGGAGCAGAACCCTAGCCCTGCTTTGGTTACAAGGAGGATACTGGCCTGCAGTGGCTGGGGCAGCTAGTTCATGCGCAGGCTGGGGGCAGGTCAGGAATTCTTCAATTACAAGTCTTTTTTTTGTCCAGAAATTGCCAATATTGACCTAACCTACATCCCTCTCAGGGACAGGGTCAGCTTTGATAAATTTTCTGTCTGAAAAAAGGGGAAAAAGAAAGAAACCATCGAAGCTCTCTTGAGTTGGCATTTCCTGAGCTAAGTGCTGTATTTTTTTTAATTTGGGTGTGTGTGAGAGAGACATGTCTTTCCATCCTGCACCAGCATGTCATGTAACCCCCTCGACAACCGAAATAAAAACAAACTACTTGGAAAGGGTTGAAACGGAGCGGTTGGAGCCATGGCAAACCAGCAGCGCTGTCGCAGGGGGGAGGCTGCTTTGGGGTTTTGGCTTGTCATTTCCAAAGAGGTTTTGTGATTTTCACTTTTCTTCCTCATGCGGGACAGGAAGGACTTTCCCCATCCCTGTCCTCTCCTGGCTGGGTTTTGGGGTGGCCCCTCTGTGTGGGATCTCCTCGCCCTTCCAACCCTGTCCCATCCACCTGCCCAACCCAGGCATCCCAAACCCCACTGGAAGCCTCAGGAAACCAAATGGCCACAGCCTGGTGCCCCTTCCAGCTGCCAGCCCCTGGGTCCCGGCAGAGGAGGGGACACGCGTGGGTGACACGCCGGAGGTGCCGGGCACAGGGAACGCGGG
>NW_010306227.1:0-4224 GCF_000700745.2 Antrostomus carolinensis
CCTGCCCAGATGTAACACCCTACACTTGCCTATTTCAGACAAGGATCTTTAATGTACACACATAGATAAAGAAAGACAGCTGCTCCTGCTTCCACAGACACCACACTGTTTTATTACACAGAGCATACACACAATTTTTTTATATTATGCCTTTTTAACATGTCCACCCACCCTTCAGATGTCTCGGAAGCTTCCATTTTTAAAGTTAATTTTCAGAGTTGTTTATAAATATCAGACTGCCACTCAAGCCAACATTTTCTATCCATCATCTGCAGCAATCTGTATATGTTTGTTTATTGGGAGGATTAGAAAGAGGTGGGAGAATTTTAACAGAAGTTGTTAAACTGTTTCTCTTAAGGAGACAAAACAAAACTACATATTTCTACTCTTCTGCTTGACTGTAATGCCCTTTACTCCTATAATACACCACCCACCAAAATCCACAGCCTTGCTAAAAGGTTCTGGCACTTTTGTACTTTTAAAGTTAGTCTTGACATTCAAATTTGTATCTGGGAATGCATCTTCTCCTGTCACCATGAATTACCAGGACAGACAATTTTAAAGTGTTTTAATTGTATAATTTTTGCAAGATTCAGTAGCTTAGTGCCTGCCAGCTAAAGTGTTCCAGAATCCCCTCTCTGTTAAAAATACCACCCCTCTTGATGGCATCATTCTATCCCCACAAACAACTCAGCAATCAACCCAGATTCAGAGGAAAGACAGAACCTCTGCATAAGAACTAGGGATGTGGAATCAGGAGATGGAGGACAGTGGGAGTGGGGAAGGGACTGACCCTTATGCACAGATGCATGGGAGAAAGACACGTAAGCAGGCTCGACGCAGGAAAGTTAGCTGGAACTTAGCAACAGAAGTTAATTTCATGTTGAGATTGCTCATTTGGGCATTGAATGCTTCCTTCCTTACAGATTCTTCAGTTCTGTGCAGATTACATATTTGTATTTTCAGACATTATTTGAATACACTTAAAGATTTACATTTCAATGGATATACTGTTCTTACCAAAGGCAGTGTCAAAAAGCTTCCCACTTCTCTGTTGTTGCTTCATTAGCTGCTACTCCTGTCTCTTCCTCCTATAAGGTTGTCAGAGCATATCCCAGTAATCCCACTGTTATCCCATGCCACAAAATCCTTTATTTACAATGCATATTCCTCTGCCAAAGCAGAGGCACTGCTGTAGTCTCAAGGTAAAATAACTCCAGTAACTAAAAGTGAAAATAATTCTCAGACAAAAATCTGAAAACTGTCTGGAGCACAAAACACTTGATTATTCATTGCTTTCATTTGGAGAGGTGGGTTTTATTTTTGTCCTCACAAATTCCTTCAGGAACTTCTACAAATTCCTAACCTACTCGGGCTCCTGTTACTGTAACTTTTCTTCTTTGGGAGTAGAAATACGTATTTTTAAGAGAGCTGTACAGCCCACTCTGCCATAAAATGGATTACTTTTTTGCCTTTGCTGGTGACCTTAGTGGATCTTATCTAAAAGACTCTGGAGACTGAGATGGGTATTAGTCAAGCCTGAGGGTGCATATAGACAAAACCAGAAGAAATACAGCCTCCCATCAGACTAAAAATCATACTGTGGAAGTGGGGAAGGGCCATACAGGAACAGAGCAGCTGCTCTACAAATTACTGGTCCTCTCAGTCCACTATCTTGTTCCTAACAAGACATTGTCTATTCAGTCTGTATGACTTCTCTGTATCACTGATTACTTTGCATATCATTAATAAGAACCAAGTTAGAGCAAATATGATAACATTAACAATCCAACCTTTTCATTTAAGTTTTTTCTCCAAACTGACTAGATTCTACAATTTGCTCAGTTTGGTCATCTTGCCTAGAAGTAATGTATTACTATAAATTTGTATTATTGTAGTATCAGAAGCCCTAATCACATGGCAGGTATCTACTATATTAAGAATTATGCAGACATAAAATGGCAACAACAAAATATCACAAAAGACAGTTCTTCAGTTGCTGCACCTTTTGGCTTTGCAAGAGAATTGCAACTGCTGTGAGCAGCACCTCCCTCCTATTTCACCTTTCCACTCCAAGTGTTTTGGATTGAAGTAAAATACAATTCCATATGCCAGATATACAGGAGGTTTAGATTGGATATTAGGAAAAATTTATTTACTGAAAGAGTGGTCCAGCACTGGAACAGGTTGCCCAGGGAAGCGGTAGAGTCACCATCCCTGAAGGTGTTCAAAAACACGTAGACATGGCACTTCAGGACATGGTTTAGTGAGCATGGTGATGTTGTATTGATGGTTGGACTTGATGATCTTAGAGATCTTTTCCAGTTTGTTTCTGATCACAGTATCTCAATGGATACAATTTAAAACTTTAGATTTAGTAAGTAGAATGAAGAGGGACATTAAAAAATTGTTCTGGTATCACAAAGATTTTTTTTTTTTAGGTTTTAAATTACTTAAGTATAGATTTTTATAAAATGTATAAGCTTTCTTAATGAGAAGAATCCGTTACTGCTGTCATACACTTCTTGGCAATATAAATTAAATAAGGGGAAAAAAATGAAAAGGCAAATATGTAAATATAGAGAAAAAATCCCCAGCAACACTGGCATTACATTCCTGTACATCAGTTGGTACTAGTGCACCACCCAAGCACTAGAAAAAACAACCAAGCAAAAAACTTGAGAAAACCACCTTCTTAAAAGTAAATATGGAGCTGTACTAGCATAGGAGAGACAGAAAGTGTTTATGAAAGCAAGAAGATCCATCAGCCTCTTCTACACTAAAGACTTAAGCCTCAAGTCCTGTCTACCATCACCCTTCTGCCTCTTCTTTGCTTCTTAAAACACTATTACTCACAGTCTTACAGGTATCAGGGTTTCTCCTTGTGCAGATCATGACAGAGAGCTCTGCCAGCTAGAAAGCTAGTTTCACCACCTCTTTGGAGAAATGCTTCACAGATGCTGACTGTGGCGGCAGCAGAGCATCTTTGATCTGCCTTGCAGAGTATCACCGAGAATTCTGAACCCCATAATTAGAAATATCGTAAGTGGAACACAAGGTTGCAAAGTCAAGGAATGCAAAGTTAGGAAATCCCAATATTATATTACTCATGCAACCATTATTTGGTTCTTTCACCATCTGCATTACAGTGTTGCAGAGCACCACTCAAAAGGACAAAGACAGAGCAGGACCTTCAGTTTTATCCCAGAATTTCCAACAGATCCTCTTTTTGTTACTTCTCACCTCATTCAGATGACATCCTGTTTGAGGCAAGAGGCCTGTAAGAAATAGTGTGACCATAATGCACTTATCTATGTATTGCCATTTTCTACAGGTATTTTCCAGCCTATGGATTCTCGCTTTGGCCAGCATAACAAACAGGCGTTAGGTTTTTGGGTGTACTCGACTTTACTGTTATACTCTACAGACTTTTTTAAAAGTTAACTGAAAAAAAAAAAAAATGTTCAGTCTAACAGTTTGCTTTCATCAAACATTTTAATGGTAGTGTCTAATATTCTAATATGAAAAAAACATTTGGAATAGGGACTCAACACCTGTTTCCTTTGTTTAAGGCACGACACAAATATTCAGATACACGTAAAATTTCTACAGCAAAACAGTGAGAACCAGACTTGAAACATCTGGTATTTCAAAGGGACAGAATTAAAAAAAAAAAAAAAACAACAACAAAACACCAAGCCCTTTATTATAGATCTTCTCGGCAAAGACACAAAGAAGTATTTATTTTTAGAAAGTTCTCTACAGATGACTTAAAAAAAAAAAAAATTGCTATCTAAATGCATCTAAACAACTTTGCAAAGACCTGACTAAGCAAGTCATACCTAGTTTCAGTGACCACAACTAGTCATCAGCACTTATACATCTCTACAGAAGGTCAGCTGCTGTTTACACATAACCACAGAAAAGTTCACTTAGCTCGTTCAGAATGAGCCCCAGCACAATAACTCACTGTATCAGTCCATTTAATTTCTTATCTAACTTGTTCCCTATTGACCTTTATGATAGAAATCAAAACAGTGTATCAGATTTGGTGAGCTTTCTTCTATTATTTGGTGCAAGTAAACAACATTAACGCAACATTTACATAGTTTATGTTGTTGTCCCATACATGGTGGGGGTTGAAACCCTTCATGTGGCTCCTTGGCATTCATGAGATATTAGTCATCAGGTTTTAAGAGTATTGTGCAATTTGCATAATTTCAA
>NW_010306227.1:4265-7368 GCF_000700745.2 Antrostomus carolinensis
ACTCTTTCAAATTACTTTTGCTAAACATACATTTCAGTAAAATGGTCTCACATAGAAAGCTACTATGAACAGGAAGGTACAATTTAGTTTGAGTATTCAGGTTTTCAGAGCTTTAGGTTTTAAAATGTACTACTCAAACGTAGGCTCAGCCTGTAAATGGCCTGCAAATGGCTTATCTCCTCCCTTAAAAAAAACAAAAAAACAAAACAACAAACCCACAAACAAAAAAAACCCACAACTCAAAAAAGTTCACTAACCTCTGGGGGGGGCGAACCTCACAGTTACTCACAAAAATTATTAACTGTACTTTAGTGGACTTAACTACTGGCAGAACCAGAAGACAAACATTTGTTTCTACACCTGACTCTTTAATCCATAAATGTCAATGAAACCCAAGCAAAGGTATAAATGTATCTTGTCACTCTGGAGAACTCCGTCCATTTGTAATCATCTCATTTTATCTTGGCAGTGTGTTTTCTGAAGCTTTACTGCGTCTTGATTTAACCCTTAAACCATGAGGAAGCCAGTCTTGTCAGACAGTTCCAGCTGCTCCTGTTACACTCCTCTCCCCTGCAGTCACCATGCTGGATCAATATCTTTGCTCAGTAACTTTACGAATGTAAATACAGAAAATTGTAAAAGACTGTAAGCAAAGATTATCTTAATGAGTGTCATTCAGAAATCTTTCTTACTTAGCATAGGACTAGAAATAGATCTCTTCTTCAGCATGAACTTTACCTGAGCTGGTACGTGGTAGTTGCACCTCGTTCTGCCATCCTGCTTCACACAAAACTCCCCCCTGTGTAAGTGGTGCTTCAAAGCTGCTCTCACTGCTTTACCCAGTCACATCCATCAGCACCAGCTAACTGCTTTCACTGGCTAGTAACTGGTCTGCTTTGCAGTGAGAGGAAATCATCTAAAACAGTCCTCCATCCAACACCTGAATACAATTCTCCCCACACCCCCAGTTAGGTTTGGACATGAGTTTACTTGGGAAATTCACCTTGCTATCACACAGAAAACCAACCAACCAACCAAGCACAGGATACACCCTCAGCTGACTGCCACCCCTGTAAGCGCTGTACCCATGGCGATACCACGGCGCTGCAGCCCGGCTGCACTTATTAGGCACAGACCACCCAATTAGTTCAGTTTTACCACTGGGGGAGAGAAAGGCAGCCAGTTCTCCCTGAGATGGTTCAGATCTTGAGAAAAATATATTTACTCTGCCTTGATCCCGAGAAGGTGAGGGGGTGGGAAGCTAAGAAGTGATGCTTTTTGTTTGGAGGTTTTTTGTATGGTTTGTTTGGAGGTTTTTTGTTCTGTTTTCAAAAAAAGTAGCACTTGCATGCAGGAAGGTGAAAGCCTGTGCTGGTTTATATCATTATCAAAATGGGCACCAGGTGACCTGATCTGCAGCAATTCTGTCAAGGAGGGCAAGGAACAGGAGGAAGAACTGGTCAGAAAGCATTGTTGAGCCCCTGGGTCACAGCCTCACTGGCAAGAGGCAAAGGAGAACTTGATGGCAAATTCTGCAGGCAGAGGGAAATTTCTTTTTATATGCCAGTTCCCTCTCCTGCCCCAAATTATTTCTTAAGACTTGGGCAGAGGAACAGAATTTCTTCTATAAGAAGTCATCCAGCTCAGAAGACTATAAACTAAAGCAGCATACCTAATTACAAAAAGCTGAGAGCAAAGCATGTTTTGCCATGAACCATGGCTTTCTTGGGTTACAGTAAAGCTGATATAAGTGGTTTGGAAGAGTTTTAGACGCCTCTTTGAAGTCAATGTGACATTTAGCCACAGCAGTCAAATAGGGACGGTGCAGAGCCACGCTGCCTCAGGGCAAGAGTGGCTCTGAAAGCTCTGGGCTGCCTCTTAGGTGATATCCATCTCTTTCCAAAATTCACCAGGCCACCACCTGGTGATTCTGGCTGTCTTTACCGATCACAAGAGAGGCAGAACCACAGAGGTAGTGTCTGCAGCCTGATTTTCACTTCTGTGGATGCACAAGGTGCTCCTGAGAGAACAGTAACTGTGATTATCTCTAACCTAAGGAGGAGATAGGCCCCTTTGTTTCCTTCCCAGAAACCGCTGGCTTATGCCAAGACCAGGGAAAATCGTTCCCTTCAGTACTATCCCACCGGCCCGAAGAACCTGCTCAGTTCCTCTCCTCTGCAGGCTGTAATAAAAAACAAATGTTCAGAACAAGGACTGCCCTGAACACAGGAGTTTTCTCTTCCTTTTCTGAATGCTTCTGCTGAAAGACTATTTTTAACATGCCATAGAGCTAAAGTAAATCTTAATGCTAACACTAAAAAAGGCTGGACCCTTTCAGTACAAGACACTTTAAAAATAAATCCTTGTGAGAGTAATCACCTGCTGATACATGCTTTTATGTTTAGCCAGCTGCTAAGATGCCACCTCTGTCACTTCTTGCTTCCACAAATGTGCTTTCCTTTTCTGTAGGGAAGGGGGAAATTCTGCTCCTGGAATTGCACTGAGTATCAGGATGCCTTTTTTGGTATCTCTCTCATTCCTCTAAACGTGTCAGCCACAGCACATGGATTATGAGATTTCGGGTACTATGCCTCTTAAGAATTGTTCGGTTTTAGATTTTCAGATCTTAAAGCCTCTGATTTTTTTCCCTATACTTCACTGAACAGTGTTACATATTTATAACTTAGATGTCACTGAAAATAATGGTCTACGCATGAGCAATTTCCCTCCCGGGAGCTCTCCTTGCCTCCTTTCCCCAAATATTTTTCAAAGGCAAGTACGAGATCAGGATCATATTTGTTACATTGAACATTTCATAATAAGCCCTCTTCCTATTTTTAAAACATAACAACAATCTACAGTGACGCAAGTGCTAAATTAATTACTTCCTCTATTTTGGTCTCTTTTTAATTTATATTGAAAATAAATCAAGTCCCTCTTATTAATCTACCGCCCGCATTTCTTCATCAGCAACCCAATACAAATTCTTATTTGACTTTCCGACCTGAACTCTCTTGTTGGAGAACCCGCACGGCAGCGGGCCCTTGCCTTGCCCCCAGCCCTGCGTAGCCCCAGCCCCAGCCGGGCAGCCCCAGCCGGGCAG
>NW_010306228.1:0-17761 GCF_000700745.2 Antrostomus carolinensis
GCTGGGTCCCTGCGGGGCTGCCCGGGGCTTCGGGCCGGTTCCTCCGGGTGCGGGGTCTGCAGGTGTCTCCCCTCGGGGGGGACTTGTTCTGCGGGCTGGGGGGGGTGCGTGGGTGGCTGCCGCTGTGGGTTTCCCGTGGGGTGCCCTTTCCTCTCCCCGTAGCCCTGGTGTGTCCCGCAGAACTGGATCTGTGTGTCAGTCCACCCGGCTCTCCTCTCCTGGGCTGGATGTGTCTTCTCCGCCCCAGCTCGGGCTGACTTGGTCATGCTTTTAACGTGCAGCTGGCTCTTTTCTTTATAACACAGAAAACCTGCGTGGGTTTCCTCATCCCATAGGGTCACACGATGACTTTGTGTTGTGTTTTGGGGGTAAACGATGTTCCTGGGAGTTGCATATTTGCCTGATGCAGTAAAGGATATTCATTTATTTGCACATTTTCCCTTTCATCATTCTCACTTGTCTAAATAAATGTACCTGTCTCCTATTAGCTGGGACTGCAGCACATTCTCTTTCCACCTCTCTTGCAGATGAAGCTATCACCTTTAGCTTCCTTCTCACCTGACAAGCATTTGGTTGTCTTTTTATTTCCTAAGTGAATCTTGATCTTGGTACCTTTGCTGTGTATATTAATGGCAGCAGAGCCTGCTTGCAGCACGTGGACGTTCCCTTTCCTCCCTGTTTTAGCAGCAAAACCCATGCGTGTGGGTTCCCCACTTGTCTCCTTGAAGTGGCTGAATCCATAGTCTCCTGCTTAGCTGCACCCATAGCTACGTGTGTGTCCCGTAGATTTGTGTGTGTCTTTTCTCATTAAATGAGTGTTTTTATGGCCCTCTAATTATACCAACCCCAGCACTTCAATGAGTTTTTATTATGAATCATTGTACAGCATAATGCCTTGGCAAGAGAGCTCCTTGTAAATAAAATGATCTCTAGAACTAGACAATTTATTTATTTTTAAAGTCTTGGATGCTGTTATTTGCCTCTAAAGTACCAATGCACCCCTTCTTTTTGCCTGCCTGTGGGATTGAAACAAGAGCTTGGGGTGCTGAGGAAAGGTTTGTGGCTAGATTTGTATAGCTGAGACCACGAATATTGTGTTGTACTTCTGACAGCAGTAATTTATGGAGATGTTTGCACTAGAGGAAAAAGAGAATAATGAAGATTAGGGTAGTTGATACCTCACGATGCAGGAGACCTTGTCTGTCAGCTCATGGAGAAGTAGTTTAATTAAACCTCTGGGACTCTTAACCTATGGAGAGGGAAGCGAGCAGCGTATCTTCTTGCAGCAGTGCCTGATGCAATAAGCTGCCGTGATCCAGGGGTGGATCCCTCTCTGCTTTACTGGTCTATGGGACAAAGCTGCAGCAAAATTTGCCACATCGAGTGCTGCTGTGCACTCCTCCTCTGGGTTGGGCTCAAGATCGTAGCTTTAATTAGATTGAGTCCTGTCAGCAAACATAATTATTTGCTTCAGTTGTGGGTTGGTTTTGTTTTTTTGGTTTTTTTTTGCCTCCTTGCATTTGTCTGAGTACTCTTTTACTTATAGATCAGGACAAAGAGTTGGCTGTATGCTGCTTTCAGATGCTCAGCAATGAGCAGGGTGATGGCTCTGTTGAGTCAGCACTAGCTGCTTTGCTGCTGCCTTGATGTTTTTCCACTCCCGACCCCCTAATTCAACAAAGGCAATTTGGACTTATTACTTTAAAAGAAAAAAAAAAAAGAAAAGTCAGATCCCTCCCTCTGCCACGTTACCCAGGAATGGCAGTTGAACTCCTCAGCCCTAGAGTGAAACTTTCACATTTTTGGTGTAACTAGTTAACAGGAAGGAAACAGCAGATTTGTTCTGTTCTTGTAGCTTATGGGGGTTAGGGAGCCAGGATTCTTATTTATCTTTCTTGTCTTTGTGTGTTTGTTTTAATGCAGTCTTTTGAGGTTTCTTCCTTTTATTAATAAAATTAGCCTTTGAACCCCTTAGTCTCTGAAGCACTTTCAGCTTTTCTAATCTAATTACTGAATGGCAATCTGTGTATTCTCTTCTCTTTGGTTTTGCAGTTGCCTGTAATATTATTGTCAGAAAAGCTCTGTATTTATAAAAAAAAGCTGGTATTGTGGAAATGTTGTAATCTCTTTGGATTTTTTTTTTTCTTTTTTTAAAAAAATTGCTTAATGGGTAAGTGCAAGATGCAAGAAAAATGCTGAACTTGGAGCATCCCACTCTTAGAACATCCCATTTGAGAAGGCATTGACATCTCTGAGCTTTTTCCTCCTGGGTCAGCTCCTTTGTTTTTGTCAATAATTCAAGATAGACCTTGTTTTTTCGCTGAAGAAGAGTGGGCTGAAAGGAAGATTTTAATTAATTTATCTCCAAGAGCAAGCTGGGCATGACTGCTGAGGATCACGTTCAGAAAAGCATGCTGTTGGGTATTTAGGGGTTGAACACTTCCCTGGGATGAAAGGGGAGAATCATTCCCACAAGGCAGAGAGACCTTTGTGGAACTGAAACAAGGTGATGGTGGTTTGAGTCAGGTCAGGACCTCGGTGTAAACCCACTGCAGGATTTTGCTGCTCTGAAATATTTAGGTTTTGGAGTTTTTGGTGTTTGGGTTTTGTTATTCGTTTTAACTCCATTCTTTCCCAAAGTTACTGGACAAGTCTTAAAACCAGTAACAGTTTTTGCAGATAATGCAATGCCTTCTTTGCTGAGACATTAGGCTAAAAATGTCTCTCTTCTGTGAGACCTTCTTCTAAAAATTTGTGTACTTACTGGCCAGTTTTGAACAGATATGACAGAGGAAAAGAAGTCTATCATGGTCATAAATTTTGAAGAAAAGGGAAGGAGTAGAAGGAAGAGAAGTCCAATCCCTGAGAAAGGGAGCACAGATCCTGTATTAACCATCTGAGAATCCACTTAGTGCATCCTCAGAGACAGAAAACAAGAATTTGTGGAAATCTTCTGTGAAATGGTAGATACAGGAGTATATTTGCCCACTGAGATTTAGTAACGGGTCCGGGGTTTAACAGTAGTGTGAGGGGATTGAATTTCTCTAATGATGCCTAGTTCTGCTGACTCTCAAATGCTGAAGTGTTTCTCACTTCTACCAATTGAAGCAGCCTCTTGAGACCTGTGTGGAGAGCGGAGGAGGCAGGACAGAACCCTTCTTGTGGATTGCCAGGGGAGCTGAAAGGAGGAGAGATCTCGTCTATGGCATTCAAAGAAGGAATCTATATCTTGTGTTTTGTCACCTTCTTCTAGGGAGAACTAGTAAGGAAGCTGAAGGAAGAGAAAGCTCCCCAGGTGGATATAGACAAAGCTGTCGCAGAGCTCAAAGCTCGGAAGAGGATCCTAGAAACAAAGGTAAGTGTGGAAATTAAATTTGAGTTCCACAGTTTTGTCTGAAAAGCCTTGAAATCTCTCCTTAATACTTTTTTACAGTATTGATTTGGGCTAAACAGTCATAGCAGGGTGGACTGAATCGCTTCTGAAATAGTTTGCAGGTTTCCAATTACTGGCAATTTAATTCTTTTATCTGTTAGCATTAAATCACAGCGTGTGAATGAATAAATGTGTGGTCAGGTTGCTTGTAGTCAAAGCTGAAATTCAGTGTATGTGCTGCTAATCTTCGTTTGCTGTGCACAGAAGACATGTTGTTCGCTGTAGTGAGTTTCATCTTCAGATTCTTTTGTGCAGAGTTTGAATTCCCAGACTGGCATAGAACATGCTTCTTTAGAAACTATTTTCTTTGCTACAGTTTAAACAAAGTTTTTGGAGACGTTTCAAGTAGCCTATGGTTTTCCTCAGCCTGAAAGAGGGGGATGTATTGAAATTGTGCCCCCTTCTTAAAATGCTGTTGTGCTCTGAAAAGTCTTTCTGCAAATGAAATGGTGGAAATCCGAGTTTATTTTGTCTTTAGATCATTAAACAAGTAAAAGTACACTTCCTTATCCTGCAAGGTTCCCTCCCCTTTTCTCCGCCCTCAGACTGAAACAACACAGGGAAACTCCTGCAGCATAAAAACAGTCAGGTGTGGAGATTCATCAGGAAGCTGCAGGGTTCTTTCTGATTTGTATTTCATATAAAAATTATTGTAGTTGTGCTTTGGTGGTACTCTTAAAAATAAAAGGATACATAAGTAAATACACCACTGCTTGCAACTAACTTGCTGTGAGCATGTGAGTGTCTGTACCTGAATTGATACTAGTTGACCCCACTTGTCCTACAGAGTCACACGAGGCAAACAGTTTGTGCTCTCTGTCAGGTCTACCTGTTTGCCTATGTTTAACCCAAGTCAAAATACGTCATTTTTACTTCATATTCAGCATAGAACTGTGCTTTGAAACCATTGCATGAAACCTGTATTGTCAGCTAGGTCATCCTGGAGTAAAGAGTTTGTAAATGTTTTCCCAGTTCTGTTCCCCAGCCCTCAGAAGCTCGATGTAGAGACGTAGCAAGGCAGGTTAGGTATCCCTGTGAGCCCCACCTTTCTGTTGGAAGAATGCCTGTAGGATGCAGTGTAGAGGCGTGCTTGCCAGTGACACAATTTGTGTGGGCTGGATCCCTGTCAGTGCAAGAATGACCTTGCAAACACAGCATCTGCCCTTGTCACTGCAGCGCTCCAATGTAGTTTTCCTGTCTTCACGGTGTTTCCAGCAACGCATCCCAGTCGCTTGCCACTTCTGCAGGAGGCAGCAGTGTGAATGCTCGTTAGCTTTAGCAGCTGCTGGTATGGTTTTCAAGCCCTGTGATTCCTACTTAAAGATAGTAGAGCGACTCTGAATTTGCAGCTTTGAAGCAGAGCAGTTGAGTGTTTAAAATTCCTTGGCTTTATGTCCTCCAAGCGTATCTTAAGTCAGTAGATGCTGCTGCTGCTCCTGTACAGGGTCTTTCTTCCCCTTAAAGGCTGACACAGGCAGCTTCCTGCCTTCTGTTTATGAATGTATTTATGTTTATGAAGAGATGCTGGAGAGAAGAGGCTGTTTCTTTGACTTCTACACCAGTTCATTAACCATTCTCTTTAGGCAGTAGAAGAGGAGCTCTGCTGAATTCTGTAGCTACTTCTGTGCTCCTGGCCATTTCCCAGTCCAGAACTGGGCTGTGTCGCTGTTGCTCTCCTCCTGTCCATCTCTAGGCAAAACTTATCCTTTCTCTTAAGAAATCCTGATCATATTGAAATGTGATTCTCTGTTTTTAAGCAGAGAGTGACAAATAGATCCCCTTTCTGTGCTTTAAAAGCACTGTTCTGGTGCTTGCTCTCTTGTGTGCTCTCTGTTTATCTTTGACTCTGTCTCTCGTGCCAAGTTACTCCTTGACTTACACTAATTCATGGGAGCAGCAGAGGCGCAGTGCTTTTAAAATTAGATCACATTTATTTGTCTTTATAGATGCTAAAAAAAGTTAAATTTGTACTTATTGGCCATACAATAGTTTTTGTTACCAAAAGGCTGTTAAAAATGATAGTGTGAGTCACTTAGGAGGACCTGAATTAGTTTATTGCAAAAATTAGTTAATTGCAAAAATCATAGGTTTTCAGGTAACGTAGCAAGTTTGCTGTAAAACATTTTCACAGTATCTAGTCAGGACATTCTGTAACTAAATTTTCTTGAGTGCAGGGGGCCAAGTTTGTGAAAGCCTACGTTATGCAAATAGATATTCTTTGTACGGGTAGCTAAATACACACCTTTGGCAGAGTGCAAGGATGATGATGATCATAGAATGGTTTGGATTGGAAGGGACCTTAAAGATCATCCAGTTCCAATCCCCCTGCCATCAGCAGGGACACCTTCCACTAGACCAGGCTGCTCAAAGCCTCATCCAGCCTGGCCTTCAACACTTCCAGGGAGGGGGCATCCACAACTTCCTTGGGCAACCTGTTCCAGTGTCTGACCACCCTCACAGTGAAGAACTTCTTCCTAATATCTAATCTAAACCTCCCCTCTTTCAGTTTAAACCCATTTCCCCTTGTTTTGTCATTAACTGCCCTTATGAAAAGTCCCTCCCCAGCTTTCTTGTAGCCCCTTCAGATACTGGGAGGCCGCTATAAGATCTCCCTGGAGCCTTCTCTTCTCCAGGCTGAACAGCCCCAACTCTTTCAGCCTGTCTTCATAGGAGAGGTATTCCAGCCCTCGGATCATCCTGGTGGCCTCCTCTGGACTTGTTCTAGCTGGTAATCTTGAACCATAGCTGGTTCTATGATGGTAATCTTTATAGTCAAAATTCTTTCGTGTGAGAAACACTTTATTGAAAGCTTAATATATACTGAGAGTTACGTGTTTGTAGTCTGAGCTAGTCACTTTAAGCTCTTTTTATAGTGAGGGCAGGGGAATAGGTTGAAAGAATTGCTTTATAAATTGCCATTTCTCTCCACTGATTGTAAAGAAAGCTGAGGATAACCAGCTGAGACTTAGTTGTCTGGAAGTTAGTGCAGATGAGTCCACCTCGAGTGTCTAAAATGTTGCATTCAGACAATCATGTTCGTAATTGAGCACTTGAATCTCAGTGTGACCGTTCCTCTTTGGAAAATGAGCGTGTTGGCAGGATAATTTTGCTTCAAAATGGTCTTAACAGACTTTTGACTCACAGCGGTGAATGGAGAGGATTTGTCCTCCTGCCAGAAACAGGAGCTACTAACTGTTTTCGGTTTGCTGGAATTACAGGAGCTGGCCTTACAGCCCAAAGATGACATTGTGGACAGAGTTAAAATGGAAGATACCCTCAAAAGGAGGTTTTTCTATGATCAAGCGTTTTCTATTTATGGAGGTATGGATTTGAAGAAATTTACATTTTAATCCTTTTAGGCTAATATTCTGGTCTTTCTAGCTGTGTGAAATACTGTACTCTTGCATTGTTACATTGATGCAACATACATATATATATGTTTGAGGGTTTTTTTTAATGTTGCCTTTAATCTCTCCTGTTTGAATCTGTAAGCCTTCCAAAAGTTTTCCTCCTTCCTAAAGTTTTTGGGTGGGGAAGGGGCTCAAAATCTGTCTCTTGCTTTCTGTATGTAAATGAGTGAGCTTTAGGATGCAGGTTCTGAGCAATACATTGTAGAAGATTGTTTCCTTGCAGAAGGCTGGGATGTTTTGATGTTTAAGGGGATGTTATTTCCTCATAACCATTCATCTCTCTCTGAGCTTTCCTTGGCAAGATAATGCTCAAAACTACTATGAACTTTAGAACCTGTTACTTTAATGAACTTTGTCAATGAACTTTATTGAACAGGTGAACAAATGTGACTGTTAAACCTCTTCAGATAGCTGATTTGAGGGGGGGATAGCACAGTGCCTGTCTGTTTACTGCTCTTTAAGCTAAGATACTAAATTAAATACTCTGTGTTGGTTTATTGGCTTTTTCTTTCTTTTTTTCATCTTTGTGCTTAAACTAGTGATTGGCAGATATGCTTTGTTGCTGACAATGACATGTTGCTTTAGCATGTGCATTATAATTTCTTTTATATTCAGATTACTCTTTCAGGTAGATTGCTCCCACAAAACTCTCCACAAAATACAAACCATTGCTGGAGGGAGGGTGGCTTTTACTCTTGTTGGTTGCAGATAGTTATCAGTTTCAGCTTCTACCACTACCTGGCACCCCAGTGCACTCTGCAGCTGAACTGTGCTGGTTAGTGTCAGGCAGTGTCTCTCCTTAGGTGCTTCCTAGAGTTTACTTTCAGCCTTTATGTCGTGGATCTTTGTGCAAAAAGCTCTCTACAGTGAGCCACACTCCATATTCTCTTTAGTACTTGGAAACTGATGCTTCCTACTCAGAAAATGACCTCAGAATTAAACCAACTGATGGAAGCAGTGAGAAAGGAGGACATTTCCTCCAAACAGTGCAGGTTCATGAAATCTTGCACCTACCACAATTTTTTTTTAACCTTTTTCTCTTTCCAGGTGTCAGTGGACTGTATGACTTTGGGCCTGTTGGGTGTGCTTTGAAGAACAACATCATCCAGGCATGGAGGCAGCACTTTATTCAGGAAGAGCAAATCCTGGAGATTGATTGTACCATGCTCACACCAGAGCCGGTTCTGAAGTAAATATGGGTCTTTTTTTCTGCAGCACGTCATTTCTGGTCATAGTTGCTTTTTACAGTCTTCTGTAAGATTACCCACAGGGATCCTGAGACTGGGTCACCCAATTTCATACCTTGTTGTAGGGCAAAATAATTAGATACCAGTGCACAGGTCAGTGTGAGGAGCTGTTGTTCCATAAATCGGGGAGAGCAGTGGGACTCATGACTGAGAGTCTAATGTCTTAATGGCTCCTAGCAGTCCCATTAGGTAAGAAATTGCCATTATCCCTTTTTATAAAAGATGAAGAAGACAGGAAAAAGGATTAGGTGACTTGTGTAAATCTGGGGCACCTGGGTCATAGTTTAGGACGTTGGCCAGGTTGCTTGACCATCCTTCCCTTCTCTGTGGAGGGACAGCAAGATGCAGTGTGTTAGCTGAGCTCTGAATGCAAATGGTGCTTCTGTAACCCTGGGGATTGAAGCTCTCTTTTTATCCATGGACCAGGTAGAAGGACCATCTTTCAGGGTGAGAGACTCTGGACCCTTTCACCTCCAAGTATCTCCTCTAAGACTACCCACATATTTGCTAAATATGTCAGGAGCTTTTGGAATGAAAGTCTGAGCTGACTCAACTGCGTTACTTTGTGTGGGTTGCAGCAGAACAGGCAGAAGCTTTCTTGAATCACTGGTGTAAAATAGTGGGAATCTGTCCACCTGAACTACTGGTTGCTTCTCACAACTACTTGGTGTTTTGCTTTGATCACAGTGCAATTCCTAAAGGCACTAAGTGTCATCTTAGTGACACGTTCTAAGATTTAGATGCATTCTTACTTTCTCACAGATCAGATTTTCTGTGGGATGGTACTGCTTAATGTGAACCTATAATCTGAAACAAGAGTGAGCCTGCAGTTTGGGTGCATAGTTTGAAGGACTTCTCTTTGATAGTGGGGTGTCTGTTGGTATCACACAGTACCTGGGGTTGTCCGGTGGCACCTTTCATGTTCCTTTTTTGTATCTTTTCTAGGACTTCTGGCCACGTAGACAAATTTGCTGACTTCATGGTGAAAGATGTGAAAAATGGAGAATGTTTTCGTGCTGATCATCTCTTAAAAGGTTCGATTTTGTTCCAAGACTAGATGGGCTTGGGGATTTCTTGCGGGAATACAAACATGGGAAAAGAATGTCTTTCTCAAGGAAGGCCAGTTGGTGTAGCCAGTCTTTCATTCTTGTATTTGTAGTTCATTAATAGTAGTAGTCCATACCAAAGATCCCTTAAGTTCTCAGTTCCACCCAAATGTTGTGTTGATGTCTTAAATGAGGTTCAGGATCTCTAGTAAAAATATAGTTGGGTCCCTTTTTATAAAATCCTGTGTCATCAGGCCAAAAAAAGATTACTAAGCTGAGGACTCCCTATATAACAAGATTCCTGTTCTCTACCATGTTCTGGTCTTAGTTTTCTTGAGTTTCAGTTGCTTTTTGTTCAGAACTGAGAAACAGTGTAATGATGCTATAAAGGGCCAGAGCCTGCTTTCCCTATGCAAAGGCCAATTACACAGCATCTGCTGGTTTTCCTGTACCTTAGAACACACCTGGCTTTTGGGATTGCTAAATAAACTTCAGGCATTTCTTAGGTTTGCAAAGTCCTCACACTTCTTTCTGGTTAGTGATTAAAATTTGTTTAAGAAAAACAGCAAAAAAAAATCACATGAAGGAATCTTAGAAATAAGATTTGAAAACTTTTGCATGTACAGCTCCGTTGTGAAAGGAAGGATTGTTCCACTCTAGGTTTAAGTGGGTTGTGCTTTTGTAATTTTGTAGCCTTTTCCTTGGAAGTTAAGTATGCAGAACAATCTATGCTGGTATTAAAGCTGTTTTCATAATAGTCAGTTAGAATTTCTGTTTTATTAAAAAACCCAAAAGAAGCCCATCTAACCTCAGCGCACTTTGCACACTGAACAGCATCATAAACAAGAATGTCCCTGTCCCTTCAACCAAGGAACAAGTGGCAGGACAAGAGGAGACAGCCTCAAGTTGTGCCCAGGGCAGTTGAGATTGGATGTGAGGAAGAATTTCTTTGCTGAAAGGGTTCTCAGGCATTGGAAGGGGTTGGCCAGGGCAGTGGTGGAGTCCCCATCCCTGGAGGGATTGAAGAGTCGTGTAGACACAGTGCTGAGGGACATGGGTTAGTCAGGGACTTGTCAGTGTTGGGTTAATGATGGGACTCGATGATCCTAAAGGTCTTTTCCAATCCAGGCAATTCTGTGATGCTGCAGCTCATCGCTGGTGAACAGCCACCTGCTGTTACCACCACTAAAAAGCCAGATTGCTTTTTTCAAATGAGAGTGGGAAGTCTTGGCATCATTGACTGCCTTTGTATCTCGTGGAGGATGTTGTGCTTTAAAGTGGAATGCAGTCCAACGCTACTGTGTCAAGTCAGTATGTGCCTCTGAGTGCATTTGGATAAATTTAGCTTTGCTGGCTCGGAATCAGATGTTGTTTTTAATTTCCAGTCTGTATAGAAAGAAAATGAGGAGAAAGAGACTACAAAACCATTTCTTGGGTTGAGAGGAATGAGTAGTAGAAAGAAACTAGGTAAGGACCTGTTGTTTTCCATGAGGCACACAGTACAGTGAACTGGTGCAGCTCCTCAGCTGTAGATCAGCATTGCCCTGATGATGTGAGTGGAATTAATCTGGTAGACATTAGCAAGACAAGTGGTGGACATAAACTTATGCTCATGCTGGAGGATCCTCCTGATTTGTCTAGCTTTAGACTGGGGTCAGTGATGGGGTTGCAATATAAACTCACTACATCCTTTTCTTGCTCACAGCTCACCTGCAAAAGCTTATGTCTGACAAGAAGTGCACAGCAGAGAAAAAGGCAGAAATGGAAAATGTTCTAACACAGGTGGGTGTCTGCGTGGGGAGGTGAATGCTTTGGGGATGTGTGTCACAGGGCAAGTGTGATGCTCTGAGTCCAGAGGCAATGTTTCTTCTTTGTCTCTAAAGATGCTCAGAAGTTTTTACCTCAGATACATGTAGGGCTGTACATGCATCTGAAAACTGAAACCTTACTGGCTAACAAATACTGTAAACTTGCTGGTTAATCATAGTATCCTAGAATCACAGAATGGTTTGGGTTGGAAGGGACCTTAAAGACCATCCAGTTCCAGCCCCCTGCCATCAGCAGGGACACCTTCCACTGGACCAGGTTGCTCAAAGCCTCATCCAGCCTGGCCTTCAGCACTTCCAGGGAGGGGAACTTCTAATCACATCTTCCTCCTTCTGCTGGTTTGAAGAGTTATTGCTATTATGTTAGTCCCTTGAATGTTGGATTGGTAGGGGTGAAGCTTGGTCCTTGGAGCTCTGTTCCACTTCACACCCTGGCAAAAAGCCTGTTTCTTCTGAATCCCCCCTTTACCTTTTTAAATCCCTCATTGTGGGATTATGATACAAAGGAACAAAGACAGATAGGAGGTTTTGTCAGGCTTTTTCTGAATCACCTTAGCACTGGATTGGTATGTTTTAAAGTTATCTCGGCTTTGAAGCACTTGAGATTTGTTCCTCTGTCTCTAGCACCCTGCACAGATTTTTCCTGTGTTTACTGTGAGAATATTTGGTGCTCCAGGCTGACTTTCCTGAGCAGCTGTACAGACATTTGCCTTTATTTTTTCATTTGTTTTTCTTACTTTGTTTTTATTGTTTGTTCTCATGACTTCCAGGATAAATGATTCCAGAGCCATGCATAAAATGAATATTTCCCTCCAGAAAGAGCAACTTTTTTTTTCCAGTGTATTGCATCACTGAGCAGCTGTTGTTAGGTTTTCCACACAACAACACTGAACTTTGACCATCCTTTAGGGGAAATCCCTCTATTAATAAACTCTTTATCTTCTATCTTGAGTCTTCTGTGATATATGAAGGATCATGACAATTAATGCTAGAAGCAGCTTATTTGATTTTGAACTTGGGTGTTAAATCATTGGTGTACTGTTCAGTATAGATCTTTTGTGCTACTTAAATCTAGAAACTACATTTAAATATACATATGCAAAAGGCTAGTGCATAAACACACAAATAATGCCAGAAATTGTGGCTCTTGTGCAGTTAGGTTGTAGTTAGATCTGTGGTTCTGCTCCTTCTTGATTCCTGTCTTACAGAGAAAGGGGAAGGTAGGGTCCTGGAAGGGACTTGTGCAAACATCAAGTCATTATCAAATTGTTTCCAGAGCAAATGGAAAATCTTTCATCAAGAAGCCCTGTGCTGCAGATTTGCTCTGTTTAACTAAAATGCAGAACAGCTCTAAAAGAGCATCTAGTGCATAACTGGAATATTGTGTTTCATGCAGCAGAAGAAAGACAAATGAATGCAGGCAAAACCCTGCAGAAATTTTAGCTTTCTTCTTTCTCATTGCTGTTTGTTTTTTTTTTTTTTTTCTTTCCCTTCCCAACACACTGCTTCCCATATTTTAGCTGAAACTGTTTGAAAGAAGCTACTGGTGGGTGGTGATGCAGTCCCAGTGACTTTTCTTCTGCTTTACACCCACTCTTAATGCTTAGTGATTGCATTTCTATCTAGCCTTCAGACTTCCTGTGGTAAGACTGAGTCGTGGACCTATATGACTAAAATGGGTTTGCAAATATGCAATGTATTCTTCTATCATTGGTTCAGACTTTAGCTTGCTTGAAAATTTAGGTTAAAACAGAATATTTTGGGCAGGTGATTCAGAGCTGTGGATCATGCTCAGTTAAAGATAAAGAGGACATCATTCATTCCTGTTATCTTGTCTAAAATGATTCTCCTGTGTTTTGATATTAGTTGGACAATTATGGCCAGCAGGAACTTGCAGATCTCTTTGTGAACTACAATGTGAAATCACCTATCACTGGGAATGACCTGTCCCCTCCTGTTTCTTTCAATCTGATGTTCAAAACCTCCATTGGGCCTGGAGGAAACATGCCTGGGTAGGTACTAATCTCATTCTACTTACACTCTGCCTTTGTCATATTCTGCATCAGCTGGAATAAAAATGAAGTCTCAAAAGGATTGAAATACATAAAGTCTTCTTGAGTAGCCTTCACCCCCCCTTTCAGTCTTCTCTGGCAGGTTAGCATTCTCTGTACTCCTGGTGAAAGGTAGGAGAAAGAAGGAGCTGTTGCAGAATCCCAGAAACACTTGAAGCAGCAGAGTATGTGGATCACAGCTACGCCCTTGCTGGTTGGAGTTGTTGCTGTAAAGCCAGTTAACATTGGGTCTCCAGTTGTCGGTGACTTCATGGCTATGGAGAACCTGCTTCAGTGTACCTGTTTCAGAATGAAGTTACTTTCATCAGTTACAATCACTGAAGGGTGATCCAGTGGTAGCATCATTTACTAGGTGTTTGTAGTTACTGTGTGAGAATGTGGAGGTTATTGTCTTGAGTTGGGGGTCTTCAAAACTAAAACTGAAACCCCTGTTGAAGGGTGGAGAATATGATTCTTGCCTGTGTTCTGGCATGGGATCAGAAATACATGTTGTATGTGTTCTCCAGTGTAGTACATGAAATAGTCTGTGCCAGTGGTATTCTCTGTGAGAGGCTCAAATCACTGTAGGGGTTGTAGGGGCCTTACACTAAAGCCACTTCACAGTTCATGTAACAGCAAAGATACAGTCATGGTTTGCCTGCAAAATCCTCTTTGTAAAGAGCCCTCTGATCTCCGTGGTGTAACTGGCCACTGTATTTCATTCAGACATCTCTTTCCATTCCATGCTTGAATCTCCAAAGCAGCCAAGTCATCCAGTTTACTTTTGTGAGTAACTATGGAGCTTGGCTGCATCTGATGTTTGTATTTTTCCCCTTAGATTATTGCTTCATTGTTTTGTGTCTGGAGTTAAAAAACTGGAGAAAAAGTACCACCTTTAAGTTTTGTAGTAACTGTATTTTTCTTTTCTCACTGCTTTCCCCACCCTTTTATCTTGCATTTTCCTTTCCCCACATCTCCTTTCAGCTATCTGAGGCCAGAAACTGCGCAGGGAATATTCCTCAACTTCAAGCGTCTTCTGGAGTTTAACCAAGGCAAACTGCCTTTTGCTGCTGCCCAGATTGGAAATTCCTTCAGAAATGAAATCTCACCCCGCTCCGGCCTTATCAGAGTGAGGTATTGCAAATTTCCTCTACCAACAGAAGGGTACCTGGGAGCAGGTAGCACCTCCCTTCTGTTCCAGTGTTTGTACATGGTTGTTTCACATTAGTGCTTTCTTCCAGAGGACTCCTGATAATGTGCCTAATGAGTCTTAGGGTTCATGGGCAAAGAACTCAGTTAAGGTTTTAACTACAGAAGTCTGTCTAAGCCTGACCAGTGAAAAGTAGGATCTCTGAAATAGCTGTTGTATTAGAAACACCTAGATTAAACTCAGTTTTACTAACAAAATTTGGCTTCCATCATAATCTAAATGTATCATATTAAAGGTAGCTGTGTTCCCTACAGGACATGCAGCTTTGCTTGCTTGATTATGTTCACGTGATGTACTTTAAAAGTGAAATCTGCAATCAAAACGTGATTGACCTTGCAGCAGTGTTTCCTTGTCTCAGATCTGCAGATTCTGCAGTTCTGCAACTAAAAACAGAGAGGAAGTTGGGAGATGACCTGACACAGGATGTGTTTGTGTCCCAAAATCAGTCAAGCAGGAAAGCTCAGGGTTATTGAGAATTACTTTCAAAGCTTTCTGTCTCAGGGTAGAAGTGGTTATTGTATTTCATTAAGGATAATATCTGTATTTTAACTGAACTATTCTGACCAGAATTCTCTTCTGTCTAACTTGGAACAAGAGCTCCCATGCACAGTCAGTGTGCTTGTATCGTACACACAGGCAGTGTGTGTTGTAAACTTGGTAATTTATTAATATGATGCCATAAATGTCACCGAGAGGCAGTGGCATCATTAGCAGTAAAGGAACTATTTCCTCCTCTTCTCTCTTGCACATCTGGAATTGAGAACTTTTCTCATTGAAATGCATTTTCAGTCAAATATAAATCATGTGCTTGTGGCACTTTTATTGGAGACTGTGTTATTATGCTATCATAGCAAATTACATCCTGATGCCTGTGATTTGAAGGTAATGATTACCTAAGGTTCTTGATAATAAGCTAATTCAATGTAAAGTGATTTCAAGCAGGAAGGCTAAGAATTAATGTATGAATATAGATATATTAAAGACAAATTCTTAAGTCAAATTGTTATTGTCTTCAAGAAATTATCACCTCACCTGGCTATTTTAGGCACCTCTGATATGAGTTAAGCCTACTGAATTAATCAGTGGGTTACTTTTCATTGACCCTGTAGGAAATGTGTCCTTCTAACATGGGCATCCCAGCAATCTGGAAGAACTCTGGAGAACTTCTGGAAGTATTTCCAAAGCTGGTATTCTGTGCTCTGAATCACAGCGGTGATGAAGATGGCCTGGAGATCTCTAGATCTCCAGATGATCTCTGGATGAATTTGTAGAAAGTTTTATTAGGAATTTGAAGATGAAACTAAATCCAGTGTTGAGACTGGTTCATGTTCTGGTCTGTACGTTGTCTTGACTCTGTGTTTCATGTGTTTTTAAACTACTGACTGGCTTGTGAGAGGCTAAAGCATAATAAATTATTAAAGGGGCTGTGGCTAACACATAAAATATTTAACAACTGTGGTTGGTTGTGTTTCCATTAGGGAATTCACCATGGCAGAAATTGAGCACTTTGTGGATCCCAGTGAGAAAAATCACCCCAAGTTTCAGAATGTGGCAGATCTTAACATCCTCCTGTACTCTTCCAAGGCCCAGGTCAGCGGGCAGTCCGCCCATGTAATGCGGCTGGGAGATGCTGTCCAACAGGTAACGCTCCTCTGATGAGCACATGGAGCTTGCTCTTTTGAATATTGCTCTCAAGGCTGAATTACAGATGGTTATGTTGGTGCCAGTTGGGGTTTGCTCCCAGAATGAGGAGTCAGTTCTCTTCAGTGACTTAGAATCATAGAATGGTTTGGGTTGGAAGGGACCTTAAAGATCATCCAGTTCCCCCCCCCCTGCCATCAGCAGGGACACCTTCCACTAGACCAGGTTGCTCAAAGCCTCATCCAACCTGGCCTTCAACACTTCCAGGGAGGGGGCATCCAGAACTTCCTTGGGCAACCTGTTCCAATGTCTCACCACCATAACAGGAAAAAATTACTTCCTAATCTCTAATCTAAACCTGCCCTCTTTCAGTTTAAAGCCATTTCCCCTCGTTCTGTCATTAACTGCCCTTATAAAAAGTCCCTCCCCAGATTTCTTGTAGGCTCCCTTGATGTGACTGAGATCCAAGCCTGGCCCTTGTTATCAGTAATGAAAGCCTGCATGTGGTGCTGGGATAGTAGTTAGAGGTTAAGCTTCACACTTAGCTAACGGGTGAGGAACAGTAAGGAATACTCATATCTGCCAAAAGCTCAGCGGTGACTGGGAATCTAATACTCTGTGCCTGGCCTCCATCAGTACATGGCCTGGACCTTGGGGTTTCACTACCTGATTCTCCATGCATGAAAATTATGAATGAGTAGGTTTACCAACCCAATCCACCTCACCCCCCCAAAACCTCAAATAAAAAAACCCCTGACACACTGCCCTGCCAAAAAAACCACAACCCAAAAACCTAACCAAAAAAGCACACCCCCCTGTTGTATTGCAACTATATCTGCAATTCCCATGCACTGTTGTAATACCAGTGACTGCACTGTTGGGTACAGGGAGGTATTTTTGAGGAGGTGATCTTCAGAGACAGTTAGTGATGAGTTCTAGAGTAGTAATAACTTACTGTTTTGTTCAGATGGAGATACTGCCAGTGGTGCTAGGTGAGTTTGAAAAGATGTAATAGTTGAAGGGGAGATTTAGTACTTTATCACAGGCAGCTGCTGCAAGAAGTTCTGTCTGTAATGTGTCAGATTGTCTGCAGAAGTACAACAAATCATGACTTTGCTTCTTTAGGAATTAATGTCTATGTGGGTTTGTTTTTTTTTTTTTCTTCCTGCTTCTTCCCTTTCCAGGGTGTGATCAATAACTCCGTTCTCGGTTACTTCATTGGCAGAATCTACCTCTTCCTTACAAAGGTCGGTGTATCCCCAGAGAAGCTGCGCTTCCGACAGCACATGGAGAATGAGATGGCTCATTATGCCTGCGACTGCTGGGATGCAGAGTCCAAAACATCGTATGTAAGTGGCAAAGGGAAGCAGCAAGTGACACTCCCTGTCAGATCTGTTGATAGCGTGGGAAGGTTCTCTGTTTTATTTCTTAGTTTTTAAGAACAGGGCTCTGAGTCTGATGTTTCTGTCCAGCCCCACATTGGTATGAACACACTTACTGCAGTGGAAGTATTCTGAATCCCAGACTAAGGGGACGGGTCAGCTCCCTGCAGTGGGCTTGCACAAAGTTATCAACTGGTCATGTTTGTCTGTAGGTCCAAGCTTCAAACTCCTTTGGTAGAGCCTGAAGTTGCCTGTGGACATTGTGCTGGTTAAATTTCATTTGGAATCAAAGGAAAAAGTCCTGGGGCTTTCCAAAGACTATAACCCCTGTAACAGCAGTGGGAAAGGATTTGTTTTGCTGGAGGTGTTATTCCAGGGCAGATTCTTTCCTGATAGAACGCTTGCTCTTCCTTTCCCACTTCCAAGCTATGAGAACTGAGAGTTTACTCCTACCAGTTCAAACAGCTGGTACTGGGAGAAAAAAATTCCCAAGGATTTTTTTTCTCTTCCTGCTG
>NW_010306228.1:17795-20789 GCF_000700745.2 Antrostomus carolinensis
TTTCTTTTATTTTTGTCTGTGTTTTGAAAAAATTTTCTTTTTTTTTTTTTTTTTTTTTTTTTTTTTCTTTTTAAGTAAATCAGCAGTAGGTAGGTAGGGGCAGGGTTCTTAGA
Organism: Antrostomus carolinensis; assembly: GCF_000700745.2. Lineage (NCBI taxonomy): Eukaryota > Metazoa > Chordata > Aves > Caprimulgiformes > Caprimulgidae > Antrostomus > Antrostomus carolinensis. The sequence continues at coordinate 17,909 of NW_010306228.1, forward strand.
CTCATTTTAGATTCTCTTGGAGAGCTGTCAGCCTCTTCAGTAAGACTCAACCAAGTATATCAGTTGGCATGATAATTTCAAAAGAAATGTATTAGAAGGCATAGTAACTAGACTGTTTAGATTGTGAAGTCATTTGCCTCCTTAAGGGTATAGAATCTACTTCTGAGGTTGAATCTGGGTTTTTTTTTAAAAGGAAAAAGTTAGTTCATTATTTTTTTCCCTCATTTAGTGAAGCACATGTTCTTCTGCCTGATTAGCCTTTCCAAGGAGTCTAGAGTATGTGCAGATTCGTGAAGATATCTAGAGAACTCTGTGGTCTAGTTCCAAGAAAGGATTGAAAGAGTGAAGGGATTTTGCTGAGGTCTCTGGGGTTAGCCTGTGACATTGCAGTGACCCTTATTTGGGTAGCTCCCATCCACGATCTTGACCAGTTCAATAGCCAAACTGGAAGCATGCTCAGCCCAGGGGTGTCCACAGAGGGAATGGGTCAATGCTTCAGATGGTTCAGTCAGCCTTATTTATGGGCAGGGAGAGCCTAAGGATGAGTGGGTTGTGTGTGGTTGGGGGTTTTTGTCCATGTGGTGGGGTTTTTTGGTTTTGTTTGTTTGGGGGTGTTTGGTTTTGTGTGGTTTTTTGATTCTTTTTTCCTCTCTCTCTTTTAAGGCGCTGAAACAGGCTTATCACTAGTGATGTTTCATTACAGCTAGTTAGAAAAATAGCAGCCAGTAAAAATCCACCAGACTTAAGATGTGAAAAAGAATTCCTGCAGCTTGGATGAGTGATTTGTCTTAATATAGAAAAGACCTGTAGAAATGATTGAAGGAATTACTTCCTCTAAATGCAGATAGCTGACTTCCGTAAGTTCACAGCCTCTCTTCCCAGACAGCCCAGGCTGGACATGTGTGGGTCATGCCATGTAAATAAGATTAATAAACTTTACAAGCCTTGTCATGGATGAGGACAGCACTCACAGAGCAGTATGTCCAACAGCCTAACCCAGAGGTGAAGACAGCAATCCCAGGGGCATGACAAAACCACCTTGTGAGCTAGACTCATGCTTTGGTTCATCACTTAACTCTGACCAAAAATGTTTATACCAGCTTGCAGCACTCAGTGGTATGAAGTTAACTGCAGTGAATAGTTTAAAATCCATTCTATAAAATTATTACCTGAACCTTCTGAGAAGTGGCTGTAGTACCCTAATAATTTAATTTGTGTAAAAATTCCCCAAGATGTTCTGGAACACCATGGTTTTTCCAGCACAAGGTTTTTTTTCTGTTCACATCCCTTTCCTGATAACCTACTATATCACTTCAGACTGGAAAACCACACAGCATCTGGCTGCCTGGATGTCTGTGCTGATGTGACAGAGTGAATGGAAAGCAGCTGATGTACCTTTTCTTATACGGGATTGTCTTTTAGAAAATCCAGGAAGTGGTTGTATTTGCTGCAAGTCTTGGAAAGCTTCATCAATTCTTTATGTATGAATAGTGTTTTGAAATTCCTCCTTGCCATACATGCTGAAATGTTGAACGATGTGCTTCCCTTGCATATTATCTCTCTCTTACCAGCTTGTAAGCCAGGCTTTTGGCTGTTATAACATGGCTAGTTGCCTGCTGTCTGTTCCTTACTTTCAGAGCGGTAAAGCCCCAAAGGCACGATGTCTTTGTGTGCCTATAGTGTGTGAGGGATAAGACTGTGTGCTCTGGCCCCAGCCCCAAGCTGTTGGCACAGTGCTGTATTCTGCCAAACCATGTGGAAAACCTGGCCCTGAACGCAGGCACTGGTTAGATAACTGATCATTTCCTCTGGAAACAAATGAAATCATTCAAATGAAGGAGCAACTAGTGAGTGAGGGCTGCTTATTGTAACAGAGCTAATTATGTAGAAAAAATAGTCATGAGAGCAGGGAGGGCTTAAGGGTGAATAAACATATTTGATGGTTAAGTGGACAAAAAAGTGAGTTGGTGAAAGCTTCCGCTTTTGTTTTTTCAGGGTTGGATTGAGATCGTTGGCTGTGCTGATCGTTCCTGCTATGACCTTTCCTGCCATGCCCGTGCCACCAAAGTTCCTCTTATAGCTGAGAAGCCTCTCAAAGAACCTATATCCTTTCTGAATAACCCAGATTCTCTTGAAGTGAAAAGTGATTTCACAGTGAGATGTCTTGGAGAGCTGTGCAGTTCTATTTTAAGTTACATCTGTAAATTTTAACAGGGAAACCTAGAGCTACAGACCAGCATGAGTTTGGGAAGTAACCTGCAAAGAATTGAGCATGTGGGTGACTTTTACTCAGGTGGGCAAAGGGGATTTACTGTTGTGCTTGGTTTTTTTCTAGCTTAATGCCAGGTTCTGTTTTGATTGTGAAGCATGGTTTAAATGTGAATGTGGGGTTACTGTCCCAGGTTACTCCATGTTAATTCCACGGTTCTTCTGCTAGCTGTACTTGTAAAAAAAACTTGTGTTCTTTCAGAATTTGTGACCTACTGCCCTTCAGTATTTTCTGTTGTTCCTTTTCTCTCTTGGAGGAAAGTTACTTAATACAGTAGCAGAGGAGATTTCTTTGTCATAGCAGAAGAATCAGACTCTGCTTTCTGTCGTCTCAAACTCCTTAACTGCCTCATACAGAACAGTCAACATTGTTCAGTTTGAGGCAAATAAGGGAGCCATTGGCAAAGCTTATAAGAAGGATGCAAAGGTAGTGATGGAATACCTTTCCATGTGTGAGGAGTGTTACATCACTGAGATGGAGCAACTGCTCAACGAGAAAGGGTGAGCTGGCTGCGTGTGTGTGTGTGTGTGTGTGTGTGTGTGTGTGTGATGCCCTTCTCTGGATTCCCAAAGTGCTGCTGGATTAATTAGAGCCACCTGAAACCAGCTTCCT
>NW_010306228.1:20804-29254 GCF_000700745.2 Antrostomus carolinensis
TTAATGCTGTCCCTTCTGCCAAGTCATTGCTGGTCATCCAGCAACATATCTCTTGATATATGCACATAAATGTGTAACCATGGTATTCAAATATTTGTTCATTTGCTTGGGAATGAGCTTCTGGCTTTAGCAGGATCATCCCATAAAAGTGAGACACTTCAGTGAAATGGGGAGTGTTTACCCACTTCCCTACTCTGCTTTGAGAGTTGACCAAGGCTGGCAGATAGTTTTGAACTTCATTTTTAAATTAATCAAATAATTCTGTGAGTGATGGAACAAAATCATTAAATGAGAACCAAAACTTAATGTGAGTATCCTCCAATGTTTATTGATATCCTTTAGGACTTGTTACAGCCTTTGACGTGTCGGGGCAGCAGCTTGTATGATTTCCCTCAACCTGTCTGCCCCTATTTCTAACACATGCAGGAACTGAAAATTTAAGAGATCTCTACAGTTGTCAAATTTGGCTGAAGCAGGCCAACAGCTCTGTGTGTTATGAGAAGGCTAATGGTGCAATAATGAAAAAATAAACTTTTATTTCCTGATTGAAATGGTACAAGGTGTAGGATCGATGAATATGTTCTAGAATGGTGACATTTACATATTTCTTCTTTTTTTTTTTTTCTATTTTTATTTTTTTCCCTGAGTTAAGATTATTTCTTTTACATTTCCATGTATATGAAAGTGTGGGGGGAAAAAAAGTAGCACTCAAAATGGGGAGAGATACTATTGCAGATATGGTGATGTGTACACACATCAAAAACAGAAGAAAGTGAACTTAGTTCATCCAGAATCCCACTGAAATTATTCAATCAATGAATTTTAATTGGTACCCTGGGTTTGAATTGGTAGTGGACTGCAAGTCATGATTGTGCTTAAGCTCAGCATCCAGCTGTAGTTGTATTCAGAGTAAACCCTTTATAAACTGCAGCCCATTTGGTATCAGGTCCAAATGCAGGTGATTGGCACATGCTTTGCTCAAACATATTTTTGTATTCTGCCAATCTGAATGCTTCAGCAGGGAGGGTACATTGCTGAGCACACCTTGACAGTGGCAGTGTGTTAGACCTGCCTTTCATGTGACCATATCTGTATAAATCCATGATGTGAAGCCCTCAGGTTTACAGCAGCAATTTTCTGTTAGCACACATAATAATAAAGACATTTGCTTCCTGTAAGTGGGATAGGTCAGTACAGCCTAAATTCTGCTCTGCGAGGAGGGCGTGCTAGTTGTAAGTTAGCAAGGAGCAAAAGAAAGGAGTTAGAAGACCATAGAATCATAGAATGGTTTGGGTTGGAAGGGACCTTAAAACTCATCCAGTTCCAACCCCCCTGCCATCAGCAGGGACACCTTCCACTAGACCAGGTTGCTCAAAGCCTCATCCAACCTGACCCTGAACACTTCCAGAGAGGAACAGCCACAGCTTCTCTGGGCAACCTGGACCAGTGTCTGACCACCCTCACAGGAAAGAATTTCTTCCTAATATCTAATCTCAATCTCCCCTCTTCCAGTTTAAAGACATCACCCCTTGTTCTGTCACTCCCTGCCCTTGTCCAAAGTCCCTCCCCAGCCTTCCTGGAGCCCCTTCAGGTACTGGAAGGCTGCTAGGTCTCCTCGGAGCCTTCTCTTCTCCAGGCTGAACAGTCCCAACTCTCTCAGCCTGTCCTCACAGCAGAGCTGCTCCAGCCCTCACATCATCCTCATGACCTCCTCTGGACTCACTCCAGTAGCTTCATGTCCTTCTGCTGTTGGTGGCCTCAGAACTGGAGGCAGCACTGCAGGTGGGGTCTGAGGAGAGCGGAGCAGAGGGGCAGTATCCCCTCCCTCCACCTGCTGCCCACGCTGCTCTGGGTGCAGCCCAGGACATGGTTATTGGCCTCTGGGCTGTGAGCACACGTTGCCGGCTCAATATTTATATAATATCTAAAGCTTTAGATATGGGCAATAAAATAACTGTGCTGTATCTTCCCCTTTGTTTGGTATCTGTGAAAATGCGAGTACCTTTTGACACAACTCGGTTTTCATGAGAAGTCCGTGCACTCTGCAAGGTGTGCAGTCTGCAGCAAGGGCCTATTTTGTGTGCCTCCTTTTTTGTTTTTTTTTCTTTCAGTGTATATGCTTCATTCTGAGATTCCTCCATTTCCTAATTAAGTTTGCTTCAGGCTGTTAACCACAACGAAGTTCACTGTGATCATCAAAATGGTTGCTTTTAATGTACAAGTAGTAATTTTATTATTAGCCTAAATTTGTTTTAATGAGTATGCCACATGTTTCTTTGATCTCTGGGTTTTGCCCTAGCTTTTATCATCCCACTCTTAAAACCAAGCAACACAATTAATGAAATATAACTTGTTTGTTTATTGCTGTAGTTTTTAAGTGACTTCTTTTTCCTTTGCAGGGAATTCATTGTTGAAACTGAAGGGAAAACTTTTAAATTAACAAAAGACATGGTTACTGTGAAGAGATTTCAGAAAACGTTACATGGTAAATTTATATCTTTGTTGTTTGGTCATCAAAAGTAAGATGCAGATCAGGAAACACTTTAGATGTGAACTTTATCATTTTCATTGTCCTGTTAATAATGTACCATGGTACAGGAAAAATGCTGAATGTGATTTCCTTGAAATTCAACAGTTTAAGAGAGTTTGAAAGCTTTCACACAGCACTGGGATTTCCGTGACCGTTGATTTGGGCCTGTCTGTCTGCTTCTCTCTTAGTCTGTTCAGTAACCCACTCAGTAGACTTTGGGCAGTGTGTTATGTTCACTGCTTCAGTTGCATATTCTGGGGTTTCTAAGGTTCCACGTGGTGCTAAGAACTGACTGCTGTCCTGTTGGAGGAGCTAGGGAAGGTGCACCAGCTTTGGGAGCTTTCTCGTCTTCAAGTCCATTGCAGTGCAGCAGATGGGTTGTAGCATTTTGTTGGTAGGGCTGTGGGCAGATCTCCGTGCTCAGAGCTCCTGTTGTCACTCGGCCTAGAGTCAGGTCTTCTGACATCTGCTAGCTCACCAGGCTGCCATGCTGACCAGGCTCTTTAAGATCAGAAGTCAGTTCCTCTGGTTGTTGATAATCACATCAGCTTTGGTCAGTAACTGCATCTCCACAGGGCTTTCATCCTGATGTGGGAAATGGGGGTAGAAGGTAACTTTCCAAAACACATGGATTTAGTTCCTCAAAGAAGTCTTATCTTTCCAGCCAGCTCTGTAAACACCTTACCCAGGGTCATCTTTGACACAGCTGGAGACTGAGGTAGATTTTTCCCCAGTTTTTACTGCAGTGGATCATCCTGCTCTAGCTTGGGAACATGATAAATGCTCCTGGGAAGGAGCAGAGCCACTTGTAGCATGTGCAGAATGTGTTTGTTCTTGCAACTGCTGAGCCTTTGAGCTGTCCATGTGTCTGTCTCTCACTCAGCACATGCTGCTGCTGTGTCATGCTTTGGTTGTTGGAACTGGATGATCTTTAAGGTCCTTTCCAACCCAAACCATTCTATGATTCTATGAACTTCAAAGAAGGAATCAGAGTTGCAACTGTTAGTGATTGTAGTGTTACTGGGAGCCAGCAAGTAGAACCCCAGTTGCTGGTTTTCCTTTAAATTTGTACATTTGACTGCTGTCTGCAAGCAGGAGGCAAAACTTTATGGGTTCTCTCTCTCTTGTCTTGGAAACTGTTTGGTCAATGTATAATTAAAACAAGACTATCCTTTTGGAAGGTGAAGTCCTACTCTGGGTTAGGTGCTTGATTGAGGAGGACTGGCTCTGTAGGCACACAGAGTGGGAGGCAAGTCCAAGTGCAGTGCTGGAGGGCTCAGTTGTACTCTTGATTTTCAAAAGCGGCTGATGCCTGTAGTTGTTGTTTCTTCTCCAGTTACTCTCTGAGCTGTTTCTAAAAAGCTGCACTGTCTGAGCAGGACAGCTGTCCACTGAGCTCCTTTCATACACAGAGGGGAGAAGGAGGAAAAAGCCTCTTTGACAGACATGTGCCAAGGGTTGGAGAGAATGACGGGTGTATAATAGCGTAGCACATGGCATCTTCTGAGAATTTTTGCAAACACTGACTTGTTGATCTTTCTTCTTCCTATTTTTGTGATATGTTGCAGGGAGTGTAGAATAGGGAGGGTGGCAGCACTGAAGCAAGCAGCTGAATGGCTCAAGGATATGGAGGGAGTCTTTGCTGGCAAAGTTGGATCTGAAGCTCCATGTTTCTCTGCTCAGACTGCTGGATACCGAGGCTGTGTCTGTACATAAAACCAGAGCGGGCCAGGGATTGAGCATTACCCTGCCATTATCCAGGCTGTTTGATTATTAGCATATTCCCTGGCACAGTTTTTGGTCTGTGCCAAGTAACACTCTCCCAGACAATGCCTGGACATAGTTTGTGGCTTGGTGTGGAGCAGCAACTGTTCCCAGTGAACAGTTTGGATGCAGCTTTGCTGTTGTGAAGTGGAAGAGGGTTTATCTGTGTGGCTGCAAGTTGTGCTGTGCTGTTTGCTCTCAGGGCCAGAGAAGGGGCCCTGACTTGTTATTTACAGCCTAAATACATTCTGTATGTGGACTAAGTCCAAATCTCTGCTTCAGGTATTTGTATTTAGAGCAGAAATGTTTAACCTTTTATTTCCACATGCTCAGCTACATGCAATCAGAACTTCTGAGTAGAAAGGCAGTTTCAGTAAACACATGTTTTTGTTGTGTATAAATTCTTCTTTAATGATGATGTGGGTTTTTTTGTATTCCAGTGGAAGAAATCATCCCAAATGTAATTGAACCCTCATTTGGTATTGGGAGGATCATGTACACAGTGTTTGAACACACGTTCCACATCCGGGAAGGAGACGAGCAGAGAACGGTGAGCTTTCCTGTGACTGGGCCTCAGCTTAAAACCAGCTGCAAGCATTTGCCTTTCCCTAACATCCAGGGGAAGGACTAAAATAAGACTGCACAATACACAGTAGAGATGGGAAAACCCAGGTGGGCTGTTGAGTCGCTGGTTTTGCCAGCGTACGTGTCATTTATACATGTGCACTGAGAACATTCTGGGGCTGCCTGTGCACGAGGCTCTCGCTGTATTACTGGCAAGAGGGTGAGAAATTCCTCCTTCTGGATTCACACTTGGCAGTGTCCCATCGCTCAGAGAAAGGCACCTCTTCAGTGTTTGATTTCCTCTCTCTTTGCTGCTTTTCCTGGAATCGTAGTTCTGTGCAGCAAGATGAACAATAGACGAACTGTTTCCTCAGTCCCCCATGAAATTAAACCTTTTCTGATTCTGGGTATCCCTGAAATTCCCATGGAAACTTTGCTGTAGCAAGGGCCAGAGGGAAGTGTGTGTTACGTACAGAGCACGAGCCTGTTCCAGCCAGTGCCCAAACTGTGATGCTTTGCACCATTGCTGGTGGCCCACAAGAAGCTGGCTGTGAATTTGATGTTGGTTCCTGTTTGTTGTTTCTGGCTGCTGGACTGTGTTCATAGAAAAGAAAAATAACAGCACTCCTTAGTGTCTCTGTTTGCCACGGCATGTCATACAGTTCTGAGTGTGGGGAACAGCATTCAGGAGCCCAGAGTTAGGACACAGTTGACTTTCAATCATGAACTGCTTATGAATTCTAAAATATTGGACTTACCTTCCTTCTAGTACCCATTTACTTTCTATGTAGCCTGAGCTGCTCTGTATTGTGGTACATCTCAATTGCATTTCTTCTGTGCCTTTACAGGCCTTGCTCATTGCCAGGAAAGATTTATTTATTTACTTATTTTCTCCCTTTTTGGCATATATTTTTTTTTTTTTCTGAAGGTGTCTGTAGAGGGTTCTGAAAACCTTTGAGCTGCATGTACTCCATGTGTGTATGGAGTCTGTGGGAATCAAACAGTGAGTGAGGCGAGATGGTTGTGAGAACTCTTCCCTTTAGACTGTGCAGAACACTAAACCTTCTGGAAGGACTCCCCTACCCTTAATTTTTCAGTAATTCAGATGAAGTTTACTTTCTTCACGGAGGACTCTGGTAGATTTCTTTTGGTGGGAGGTTTTGATTGTCAGGAGTGAAGGGGGAGTGGAGGACTGCTGGAGAAAATCAGTCTTGCTTCAGTGGTGTGAGGTGTTACTGATAGAACGTTGAATGCTCATGTCTTACAGAAGGCCAGCTCCTCCCCTGGAACAGTCACCCTTCCTCCAGCCTCAGTCAGAACTTAGTCTCACCTCTGAGGAATCTGGCCTAACCATTAAACTTGTATTTATTTGCGCTCTTTCTTTTTTTCCTCAGTTCTTCAGCTTCCCAGCTGTGGTAGCACCGTTCAAGTGCTCTGTTCTTCCTCTGAGCCAGAATCAGGAATTCATGCCTTTTGTCAAGGAATTATGTAAGTGTATTAAGCACTCTGGGTCCAATGGGGATGTGCACTGGGAAGAGATTTTTCTTCCTCATTGCTGTAGGGAGAAAATAGCATTGGGATCATGTGGCTCTTGTGTGCAAAGCCATCAAACTAAAATAGCTGAGTTGGTTGGTATCATTCAGCTTTGGGTGTCTTTCAAACTCCAAGATAGCCTCAAACAACCCAACTCCCTGCCCTTTCCTTCCCTGTGTGGGCTTGCAGTGTAAAAGATCTTTGTTTTTACGTTGTGTCAAAAAGAATTCTTTCCCCCTGCTGGGAAGAAGCTGTCAAAAGCAGTGTTTCATTTAGTGTTTTTTTTAAATTAAGTTTTTTTTCTTGACTCTTGTTGGCCAGATAATTTATTAAATCTATGATTCTATGAATCAGTCCCAGAGCTGCTGAGCCTCCAAGCATTCTGTCAGAATGCCCTCTGGTACCATATGCAAGTGAATACTTAAAGGGTAGGGATACAGGCTGCGTGTCAGGCAGTTTCTTTTGCTGTTGGCATCAGTTCTGCTCAGGACCTCGCCTCCCCGTGCTGGACCTGCCCCTGCACACATGTAAAGCTGTTGTGTTTTGTGGTTTTGAGTTAAAGCAGAGTTGTGGGACTGTAATGACAGGTTGAAGAAGTTGGGGACTTTGCTTTTTGGGTGATGGTTGAGTGATGCAATGTGGAGAGCTGCGAGAGTAGTGGTGTACCTTTGGGGTAGGTTTGAGCTTGTAGTCTTGGCAGGGACTGGAACCTTGGATCTTCTGTTAAAATAAAAATGAGAGTCTGTGATGCTGTTTGAACCATGTGGTTCCTCACGTCAGGTAGTGCCATGAGGATGCGGGAGGCCTCTGCTAGGATCATGTTGCCTGCTGAGTGTGCAGTGAGACCTGGTGATCCCCTCTTCTCTGTTTCTTGCAGCTGAAGCACTCACCAGGAACGGCATCTCTCACAAGGTGGATGATTCCTCTGGCTCCATCGGCCGGCGCTATGCCAGGACTGATGAGATTGGCGTGGCTTTTGGGATCACCATCGACTTTGACACCGTTAACCGGACGCCTCACACCGCCACCCTGAGAGACCGCGACTCCATGCGCCAGATCCGAGCCGAGGTAAAGGGCAGGCAGATGGGTTTGGCTGCTGACAGACCAAACTTGTTTATTATGGGCTAGGGGAGAGTGTTTGCTGCTATTTCTGATCCAGCAGTGACTCTCATCTATGCAGGAGCTGCCTGCAGCTCTCACAGGCAATTTAGCAATTCTGAGAAATCCCCAGGGAAGAGATGCTGGTCAAACAGAAGACGCCAGCCCTGCTCTTGAAGTGAGGAGAGGCTTTTGTTTTCTTGAGATGCAGAGGTGTTGATCTGACTTCAAAGCCATGCCTCGTGCTGATTGCACTGCTCTTCCTGAGTGAAGGCTGCTGAGGAAATGCATTTGCTGGCTTGTGTCTGGCTTTCAAAGGCAAGGCTCCTCTGAATCCACAGGCACCAAAAGGCAGATCTTGGCCTACTGCAGGCTGGCAGAACACAGTGCAGACACAACTCCTCAAAGCTTGCTTCTTGCCAATGTTGCCTGTGCAGCACCAGTGAAGCTGGTGAACCTTTGTCCAAAAGCTATGCCTGCCCTAAGCAGGCTCTGCTGGTACAGCCAGAATGCAGGGCCTGGAATAGCAAACCTCCCCATGGTGGTCTCGAGGCCTGTGAGCAAAACCTGCTCAGAGCTGTGGACGTGCAGTCTCGGCACCTCTCTCATGCCCTTCTCTCCCAGGCCCCACCAGGAACATGGTTTGGCTGCTGCAGGAGGAGGATTTAGTGCTGATCTGTGAGGCTGAGTTGTTCTAGATCTGTGGTACTGCACAGGGCTGCTGAGCTGGCTGTGGGTTTGGTTCAGTGTGACAGGCAGTGCCAGCTCCTCAGGGCACCCATCTGTCTCTGTGTCACCTGGATGACTTCTCACTGCCAAGTAGCAGACAAGACTTTGTTATCCTTATATTTCTGCAAATTTTCTAGTTTCTCTAGTTGATCGCAGAATCACAGAATGGTGGGGTTGGAAGGGACCTCAGGAGGTCATCTAGTCCAACCCCCCTGCCAAAGCAGGTTCCCTA
>NW_010306228.1:29317-33346 GCF_000700745.2 Antrostomus carolinensis
CCTCGCGGGCCAGCCTGTCCCAGTGCTCTGTCACCCTCACAGGAAAGAAGTTTTTCCTTAAGTTTTTCTGGAACTTCCAGTGTTCCAGTTTTTGTCCATTGCCCCTTGTCCTGTCACCAGCCACCACTGAAAAGAGCCTGGCCCCATCCATTTGGCCCCCACATTTCAGATATTTATAGACATTGATAAGATCCCCTCTTAGTCTTCTGATCCTTCAGAAGCTGATCCTTCCCATAGAGTCATAGAATATTGTGAGTTGGAAAGGACCCACAAGGATCATTGAGTCCAACTCCTGTCCCTGCACAGGACAATCCCAACATTCACACCATGTGTCTGAGGGCCTTGGCCAAATGCTTCTGGAATCTTGTCAGGCTTGGTGCCATGAGCACCTCCCTGGGGAGCCTGTTCCAGTGCTCCACCACCCTCTGCCTCAAGAACCTTTTCCTCATGGCCAACCTCACTCTCCCCTTGCACATCTTCCTGACATCTCCCACCATGACACTGTGCTATGAGGAGCAAAGAAAAGGCAGTAGGCAGCTTCTTTTGTGCTGGTCTTACAGTAAGCAGGGCCTGGCTAAATCCTGGCTTACAGCATCTTTTCGATGTGTGTGTTATTTTATTTCCCTTCTAAAACTGTAACATAACACTACCAGGGATGCTGTGGTGCACCACAATGACATTTATGTTTCCCTCATGGGTCACCCTGAATAACTAAGCAGTCTTTGCTGAGATGACACAGACTGTGATTTCAGATGCCTTCAAGTTAATTGTTTTTCCCCCCAAAAAAATGATCTTGCAGGAGGATATCTTGCACCTTTTCTGGTGCTGGTATAAAAAATTAACCGTGTTCCCCAAGTATCCAACAAAGCAACTTGATTCTGATTACTTTGTGTTTCATGTCTTTGTGACTTTGCCTGCAGATCTCTGAACTTCCTGCCATCATTCGTGACCTGGCGAACGGTTATCTAACTTGGGCTGATGTTGAGGCCAAGTATCCACAATTTGAGGGACAAGAGACTGGCAAAAAGGACACAATAGAGGAATAAAGAAAAGGACCTGAAGTAAAATCCCGTCAAATGTCCACTTTTTACTGTTCATGTTAATATGAAATAAACTTATCGTGTATTATTCAAAGCTGCATTGTTTCTGCACACAGGGACTATTTGTTGGTTTGTTTTTTTTTTCTCCTCAATTGCTGCCCGAATTTAACTTTAAAAACTGAAATAATTGCAGTCCAAGTTAAAGGTGTTATGAATAAAAATGCCGTTATGTATTCCTGCTTCTCTGCGTTCCTACAACCTTGTACTTTCTTCAGAAATGTCTTTCTTTTTCTTTTTTCCCTCCTGCTTATGGCTCTGGGTGTTGCAGGTTTATTACAGCTCCTCCAGAAGGCAGGGACCCTTCCATCTGGATTCAGATCTCCTTGGATTCCGGTGCAAGATGGTACTAGTTGCTTGGCCTTGTGTTTACGAAGGGTTGATTGAGGTGTCAGTCCTCCTTTCACTGCTCTTCAAGCTGCTACCTTAAGAGACGGTTCGGCTGCAGGTGTGTAATACCTGTTTCTGACACATTGGGAGCATTTTTACACAGGAGAACAGAGAGGGGATGAAAAATCCTGTTCCAATTCTTGCTTTTGCTTGGGATGGTTGGTTTGCTTGGCTGAGGGAGCGAGCAGCTAGGAGTGCAGAGAGGAGGAGCACTGGCAAGGGTTGCTTTTTCATGAAATGTCTCTGAGAGCAAGGACTGAAACCAGGGAGTGACCTAAGCAGCTGGGGAAAGAGCCAGGTACCCTTTGCCTTCCCTGGGCACTGGAGGAATTCAAACCCATGAGCTGTCAGTGCCTTGCTGCAGCCGGAGGTGGGAATGGCACCTCAGTGTTTGGGGAGCATTGAACCCCACCTGACCCAGACCAGCTCAGAGAAGCATCACAGCTAGTTGTGTTTCAGGCTGTCATCCCACTAAAAAGCAGAGAGGCAAGGTCTTGTCTTCTTCCATGTTATTTAATTTTGGCCTGCTCAGATGTCCTCCAGCCCTTGGAGAGGCTCTCCTGCCATCACAAGGATTTAATTCCCTGTGCTAGAAACCTCTGCTTCACAGTAGGGAAGCATCCTTCTCCAGGCTTGGGCTTGTTTTTAAAACACTCCTTTAAAAACAGGTTAGAAAACATGAGCTCTAGCACTGTGCTGGATGTGGCAAGTTGCCCAAATTAGCCCTTGGCTACTGTGCTGTTTGTCTCCCCCAAGCTGGATGCAGCTACCACAACCAGAGAGCATCCATGATGGTCACCACTGGTGGTCATCACTTGAAGAGAGTTATGGGAAATAATGATCAGGTAGAGGAGGGGCAGGACGAGCACAGTGTCCCATCCGCTCCTGTTGCCTTTGGAGCATGGAGTGGTTTCACTGGGCGAGCACTGGGCTGCATCCGCACACAGCTGTTCACTCACTGCCTGCCTCACGGGATAGGGGAGAGAATTGAGGGCAAGGAGACTTGCAGGGTGAGATAAGAACTCGTGAATATATTGACCATGATGTGATATGATATCAAATATCCCACTGGCAGATCCAAATGCAAATTTAGCTTATTAATTTAAATATTCCTCACCCCTTTAGATCTTGCACTTGTAGTCTGACAAAACACAAAGTCCTTCAACTTCCAGTGACAAAAATGCAAATGTTGGGATGTTCTCAGTGTTTGTCTCGTAACAAATCCCAGCTGAAACCAAAACACAGCGCTATTCTAGCTACTAAAAAGAAACCCAGCTCTGTCCCAGCTACAAACCAGGACAGAGGAGCATCCAGAAACTCAAGTCAGCTCCTCTGTGTCCATCTCCCTGCCACTCTCCATGCTTGAAAAAGGTAATTAACCACCTCCCCACTGCCAGCAAACGCAGCATTACTATTTCCTTAACATAAGAACAGATAAAAATTTGCAACCATAAGTGGGAAACTATCACAATTAGCAAATTGTGTCTCCACTTCACTGCTTGGCCTTCGAAGGGGAGCGTTAGCCCAGGAGGCAGGAAAGCCCTGAGTGTGGTTTGTAGTTAAACACCTTGTCATTTAAAATACAAACAAGCTCTGAAACCAGCTGCACTGTGTTAAATCCACTCAAGTGGAGACCTGACCAATGCTGGCCACAAGCGAGGTGCTCCTGATGTTGCAGAGGGCAAGGGAGGAGGACAATTTTGGAGGAAGGTGGAATCTGGAGCTTTGTCACATGGATGCTGAAGGTGGCTGCCCCAGCTCTGCCCAGTGTCCCGGGACAGATGAGCTTCTCATCCTCTTTGTAGCTCCCAACTTGTGTCGCTACAAGACGTAGCCAGATGAACATGTGTGTTCCTGTCTTAATACCCACTTAAAAAAGCTGGGACATGTCTGAGGATGTAATTAAAATTTTTAGGGCATTCCTCACACAAAGCAGTGATTTGCCAGGCTTGGCTGGTGTCTGTGCTGGTTCTAAGTTGTAGAGGCATGGACTAGGTAGATGGAGAACTTGGTGGATAAGGGACAGTCTGGATGGTCGCACTCAATGAGTTGTGGTTGATTCAATGTACAAATGGAGACCAGTGATGAGTGATGTCCCTCAGGGGTTGGTATGGGGTCTGGCACTTTCTAACAGCTTTGTCAGACACACGGACAGTGGGACTGAGAGCACCCTCAGCATGTTTGCCAACACCAAGCTGTGTGGTTCAGTCGACGTGCTGGAGGGAAGGGATGTCGTCCAGAGGGACCATGGCAGGCTTGAGAGGTGGGTCTGTGCAAACCTCATGGAGTTCAACAAGGACAAGTTCAGGGTCCTGCACTTGGGTTGGGGCAACCCCAAGCACAAATACAGGCTGGGTGGAGAATGGATTGAAAGCAGCGCTGAAGAGAAGGACTTGGGAGTGGTGGTGGATGAGAAGCTCAACATGAGCTGGCAACCTGTGCTGGCAGCCCAGAGGCCAATAACCGTGTCCTGGGCTGCACCCAGAGCAGCGTGGGCAGCAGGTGGAGGGAGGGGATTCTGCCCCTCTGCTCTGCTCTCCTC
>NW_010306228.1:33820-35236 GCF_000700745.2 Antrostomus carolinensis
AAGGTGTCCCTGCTGCTGGCAGGGGGGTTGGAACTGAGTGATCTTTAAGTTCCCTTCCAACCCAAACCATTCTATGACTCCTGCCTGCTGGGAGCTGCGCCCATCAGCTAGTGGGTACTGATAACTGGGTGCTGTGCCTTTGACCAGTGCTTGATCATCCAGCGATCCTCAAACTCCTTCAAAGAAAAATGCAAAAAAAATAGCTCAGAAGAGCCTGTCTAGTGCTGCTCTGCTTAAATTCACCCTGGAGGTCTTGCTGGGGTTCAGGCGCTGGGGAGCTGATGGCAGCTGAGCAGGGTGCTCCCTGCAGCAACCAGCGCCCGCTTCCCAGAAGAGGGTGCTGTCAGGCAGAAAATAGCAAGCGCCAGGAAAGTGTTTAGACATTGAAATCTCATCTTTTATTTTTAACTCTTCTGCGTGTTTCAGTTGTGCTGCAGTCCTCGACCTCCAGCACTGCGTTGGTCTAATGATCATTGTAAATTCAGTGGCTGAAAATGCTGTTGCAACCGGGATTTTAATGCAGTTTTAATTATAAGAAAGTTTTAGAAATGTAGCTCAGAGCAGTTCATCTGCAGGGGAGCACATGGCTGGGGTGTAAGAGTGAAGTTTAGATCCCCCTGCCAAGAGCTTATCGAGTTGGGAGGATCTAGCTGATTAAATCACAGAATCACAGACTGGTTTGGGTTGGAAGGGAACTTAAAGATTATCCAGTTCCAACCCCCCTGCCATCAGCAGGGACACCTTCCACTAGACCAGGTTGCTCAAAGCCTCATCCAACCTGGCCTTCAACACTTCCAGGGAGGAGCAGCCACAACTTCTCCGAGCAACCTGGGCCAGTGTCTCACCACCCTCACAGGAAAGAATTTCTTCCTAATACCTAATCTCAATCTCCCCTCTTCCAGTTTCAAGCCATCACCCCTTGTTCTGTCACTCCCTGCCCTTGTCCAAAGTCCCTCCCCAGCCTTCCTGGAGCCCCTTCAGGTACTGGAAGGCCACTAGAAGGTCTCCATGCAGTTATTTACAGCACAGATTGTTGTAGCCTCCTGGGCAGTCTCTGTGATCAGCTGAGTCTGGGGCACTTAAATCCCAGTCTCAAGTGGGCATTGTAAACAGGCACCACAAAACCACCAGTTTTGCTTGGCTGATGGAGCAGGGTGCCAGGGAGGGGAGCACAGCCAACACCTGAAGGTAGCGGTGTGAACCTTACCTAGGCTGCGTGTTGCAAAAATCCCCCTGATGATTAAAAAAAACCCAACAAAAGCTGAAGGTGATGGGTTTGTCTTAACAAAGACGGCTCCAACAGATGTACTTTGGAAATTCAGCTTAAACCTCTTTGATTCCTATCTTTGCTGTGACCTGCGATTCACCTTCTGCGCCTGATAGGCAGAGTTTAGTATTTATAAGCGGGGGCTGCTG
>NW_010306228.1:35253-35646 GCF_000700745.2 Antrostomus carolinensis
CAACCTAACTCCACATCACTCTACCACACTCATTTCCATGTTCCTATCTGAGCTGATCATGTAACACTCCGCTTTCTGCTGTAACCTGCAGCTATCTCCCCTGCGAGGGGATGGGAGAGCATTGCTCATCATTTCATAAAGTTACACAAAATGAACAGCCCTGGCAAAGCCAATTGGTCTTTTCTAAGTAATATCACAACTGGCAATGCCAGGGCTCTGGATTTAGACAGTATTTAGGTTGATCTCTGCTTTTAGGAACTGTGTGAATAAAGAGAGTAGAAAATAAAGGTTCATTTTCAGGCAGCCCCAATGAGAAGGACTTGGGGTGCTGGTGGATGAGAAGCTCAACATGAACCAGCAACGTGTGCTCACAGCCCAGAGGCCAATAACCGT
>NW_010306228.1:36089-47820 GCF_000700745.2 Antrostomus carolinensis
TTCTCCCTGGAAGTGTTTAAGGCCAGGCTGGATGAGGCTTTGAGCAATCTGGTCTAGTGGAAGGTGTCTCTGCTGCTGGCAGGGGGGTTGGAACTGAGTGATCTTTAAGTTCCCTTCCAACCCAAACCATTCTATGATTCTATGTTTTTCTCTTCTAATACAAGAACTGGAGAACAGTCAATGCAATTGGCAGGTGGTAGCTTTGAAATAGCTACTTGGAAGGGAGATCACTGCGTATTTGTGCTGTTCTTCCTCTCTTTGCTTTGAATCTTCTGGTGGCCACTCTATGGTCTGTGAAGACTTGGAGGTATGAGAAGAACCAGACTAATAATCAGTTTTCCCAGCGATCAGCACACAAATCAACCCACTCAAGCTAAATCCATCTGTGCCAACCTTTAACTGATAGAGCACTAAGAGCAACCTTTAAGTCAATTCATCTGAATTGGCTTAGGCAGGTGCTGCTTCACACCAGGCCTCTACATCTTTATAAATTGATAAGAAATGCAGCTGCTTTGCAGCAAGAAAAGTGAGAAACCTGCAGCACTTATTCCCCAAAATGCAAAGGCATGAAAACTTGTCAGGGACTTTCTTTTTTGGTTTTCATTTTGGGAGCAGAGCAAAGCTCTGCTCTTTCTTCAGGGGCTTCACCTTAGTGAAAGGGCTATTGACATGAACCATGTTACAGGAACTGAACAGGAGCCCGAGAACAAGGGTTCCTGATCCTCTCCCAGGTGAATAATTCCATATTTCTGATCTTTGGTTTCCTCCAGTATTAGGCAGCAATAGCAAAGTGTCTGGAAATTGCCTTTAGGACTGGTTATACTGGTAGATATTTCCTACTCTCCCACTAACCCCAGCAGTTCCTGGCTGAGATCCCATACCAGTTTGTGCTCATCCAACAGGCAATTCCCAATTGGATCATTCTCAGAAGACAGAAAAAGTGAGCAGATGTCTTGTCCCCTTTTGCTAACTCTTCCCCTCTCTGATCAGGAGCCCCTCGGTAATTTTCCAAATGCCACAACCCTATTTGCAAAAATATAACGATGAAAAGAAAAGCCCACGATTGAATTTTCTGCCTCTTGGGGGAAATCAGATATGAAATAATAAATATATATGATATCCTTCAGGCAAAACCCTGCTGGTCACTAATACCTACAGATTAATTGTACTAATCCTGCATGATCAAGGGGAGATGGTTGGCTACTTGGCACTATTTTGGTCCCTCGCTTATGAAACTCTATCTACGTGTTTGAAAGAAAAGTCTTTACATAACCGTAATCACTCAGATAAGAAAAGGGACTAAACTGTCCCGAAACATTTTATCTTCTGCACAGATGCTGCCTATGAATTTTGACTCGATTAAATAACACGGCAACATAATATTTTGTTCTGAATAACAAATGTCCTTCTGTAGGAGGGAAGGGGCAAGTCTGCTCTCTTGACCAGCTGTTTGGTGCAAATAGAAATGAGGAGTGATGGAGGTTGGAGGATCTGTCAATTCATAGAATAATACAGTCAAAGAATGGTTTGGGTTGGAAGGGACCTTTCAAGGATCATCTAGTCCAACACCCCCTGCAGTGAGCAGGGACATCTTCAACTACATCAGGTTGCTCAAAGCCCCATCCAACCTGACCTTGAACATTTCCAGGGATGGGGCATCTACCATCTCTCTGGACAACCTTTGCCTGTGTTTCACCACTCTCATTGTTAAAAATTCCTTCCTTACATCTAGTCTAGATCTTTAGTTTAAAACCATCACCCCTCGTCCTATTACTACAGGCCCTCCTAAAAAGTTTGTCCCCATCTTTCTTATAGGCCCCCTTTAGCCCCAACTCTCTCAGCCTGTCCTCATAGGAGAGGTGTTCCATCCTCTGATCATTTTTGTGGCCCTCCTCTGGACCTGCTTCAACAGGTCCATGTCTCTCCTGGGTTGAGGACTCCAGAGCTGGACACAACACTTAAGGTGGAGTCTCACCAGTGTGGCATAGAGGGGCAGAATCACCTCCCTCAACCTGCTGGCCACTGTTCTTTTGATGCAGCCCAGGACACGGTTGACCTTCTGGGCTGAAAGCACACATTGTTGGCTCATGCCCAGCTTCTCATCCACTAGTACCCCAAGTCCTTCTCAGTAGGACTTCTCTCAATGCCTTCATTCCACAGCCTGTATTGATACTGGGGACTTCCCTGACCCAGGTGCAGGACCTTGCACTTGGCCTTGTTGAACCTCATGAGGTTCACCTGGTCAGTGAGAGTTGTTCAGAAAATCACTAAGGGATTTTCACTGGAAAGAAACATCCTGTTGTGCCACCAAACGGCCTGTGACACACATCTGTCTCAAAGAGATCCCCAAATGTGTAGACCACAAACCACAAAGCGAAATCAAGGTCTGGGGCAAACCATGGGAAGGGAACAGGAGTTCCTGGGGACCGGTGTCTTAGCTGAGTGCACCAGCAGGGAATTCATTAAAGAAAATTCGTATCTTTTCCAGCATGTCCCCTTCCTGCTTCTTAAAAAGGGTCTTCTCATGTCCCAGGAGCTCGGCACTGGGCTGACATGGAGAAGAGTGGTTCTAGGATGCTCATGATGGATGGTGTGAACGTGAACAATAGAGATCTCATTCTTATTTCCTGCCCTGCTGCTCATTCTCCATCGATGAGCTCCTGTTTGCAAAATCGTGATCACCAGCAAACAGGAACGATCAAAGCAGGAGACAACCAGGATGCACCAGACACTTGGAGACAAGATTGCTCATCAGTCACAGCTTCCACCTGTATTTTGCCTCTGTTTATGGCTGATTTTTACCAAGATGAGTGAGGACATTACATACCCTTTTCCAAATGTTTATAGAGAGACCTTATGATTCCTATGGCAAAACCTCTGTCTTGCACAATCCCCACTTCAGAACTGCCATGGGATGGAAGCTTGAATCAAGTTGAGGATGCTGGTGTCCTGCTCCCAGCTGGATGCTTCCATCCCAAGCTCTCACCTCCCCCACCTCCATCCCATTGGGGATGACTTGAATCCAACAGCACTGAAGCACAGCTTTTTTTAGTATAGCTTTTTATTAGAAAAATAGAGGCAAACCATCTGCAAATCAGAGGAAATACAGAAAAAAGTCTTGGGGAAAGAGGTGATTCTCCTGTGCAGCAAAAGTGTGCTGCTATGTGATGTTAAAAAGAAGGACAATTGCCAAATGTAATTTATTTTGCTTTGTGAAAACAAACGTAGGGAAGAACAGTTAATGTTCAGTTAACAGGGCAGTTAATGACAAAACAAGGGGAAATGGGTTTAAGCTGAAAGAGGGGAGGTTTAGATTAGATATTAGGAAGAAATTCTTCACTGTGAGGGTGGTCAGACACTGGAACAGGTTGCCCAAGGAAGTTGTGGATGCCCCCTCCCTGGAAGTGTTGAAGGCCAGGCTGGATGAGGCTTTGAGCAACCTGGTCTAGTGGAAGGTGTCCCTGCTGCTGGCAGGGGGGTTGGAACTGGATGAGCTTTAAGGTCCCTTCCAACCCAAACCATTCTATGATTCTATGATAACAGCAAATAATATTGGATCGTATGTTAACACTTCAGTGAGTGTCCACGACTCCTGCTAGTCCCTCCATCTCCTGCACAGCTACCTTCTGCCTACCAATAAATAAAAACAAAGTCATAAAAAATGTACATGGGATATCATCATCTCCCTCTGTGTGAATTGTACCAGCCTTTCCACACTCCTGTCTGCACCAGCTTGCTCCTCAGGAAGCCACACACAGCTGGGACCATTTGCAGGCAGATCTTCATCATCATGGTGCAGCGCAGCAAACAAATTGTTAAAGCCTGGGACGTTTTTGTGACGGATGTATCTGCAGTGCTGACTTCATGCTCTGATGGTGTCTAATAACCACTGGACATTGCAGCCCCTGCTCTTTTCCTGAATAAATTGGCTGCTGTGGGATAAAAACTCCATGAACTGATGGGGACGTCTCCCTCTGAGCCCGGCTCCCCCTCGCAGCACCTAGAGTAACCAGTAGAGTCAATGAAGTTCTGGAGTCTCATCCCTGACTGGGCATCTAAATAGGTCAGAAAAATCACTTTCTCCATCTCTCCGTTTCTCTTCTTTGATTTTAAATGGGGGAATGAGCCAGAAATGTGCAGGGTAATGGTTCTAAACTAAAAGAGGGGAGATTTAGACTAGATGTAAGAAATAAATATTTCACAATATGGGTGTTGAAACACTGGCACGGGTTGCCCAGAGAGGTGGTAGATGCTCCATCCCTGAAAACATTCAGGGTCAGGTTGGACAGGGCTCTGGGAAACCTAATGTAGTTGAAGATGTCCCTGCTCAGTGCGGGGGGGTTGGAACTAGATGACCTTTAAAGGTCCCTTCCAACCCAAACCATTCTGTGATTCTATGACCAGCTCAGGTGTTTGCATCTGTGCTGTAGAGACACAAATTCAGCTGAGATAAAGCCACAACCACTGAGATAGTGAAAAACAGATATATGAAAAACAAACATATTCCCAACCTATTTTATTTTCTAACTTGACATTGGGACAATTTGCAGGTAAGAAACTTCATTAGACTGAGAATTCATCTTCATTCAGCCCAGGGCAGTCAAACCTTTCTAGAAAGCCAATGGAAAACTGCCCAACCACAGCTCATAAACACAGAGTGGTTGCAGTTGCCCAAAGGAAACTCATAGAATGGTTTGAGTTGGAAGAGACCTTTAAAGATCATCTAGTCCAACCCCCCTGAGTCCAATCGGGCCATGCTCATGCTCTACTATTTGTCCTCCTGGGTCTTATTTGCAAGTTTTTTTCTTCTTGTATCCATGCTCCAGTAAGATGCTCTGTTACTCACCACTCATAATCCCCCTGCTTGGAAAAGTGGTCACTTAATCAGGGCAGAAGTTTTGCCATGGGATGTACGTAGCCGCTTTCTGATCATCCCCAGCTCAAGTTTGTTTATATGTAGCAGGATTATTAGCAAGACATAATGTGAGTTAAAGAAATCAGGATCTGTTAGAAAAGGGGAGCTGGATAATTTATTCCTCGTTGTCATTTATTTCCTGAGAGAAAATCCCCAAAGAAGGGACAAGGTGGGGTCAACTGGTCAGCGAGGGCTGAGCCTACACACCAGCTCACTGTCTCTTTAGCTTGTAGAAATAGGGCAGAGCTGTGCAAAGATTACTGGAGCAAGAACATCTTGCACAAAAAAAAAAGCAAGCTTGAAAGGATATAAAGCTTTGAGGAAACAGCAGCCTTCCACCATGGCCTGTTTTCCAGTGAATGATTTAATTCCCTGCTTTTCATGTAATATTTTATTGTACTATTATCATGGTCTGTTATCAGTCTACTTATTAAAGGCTGATGAATTTACCATCAAACAAATGCAGGAAAAAAACCAGCTGATTAAAACAACAAAAGTGTTGAAGGAAATCTTCAAAATCAAACAAATCTACTGGGGAGAAGAAAAAAAAAAGAATAAAGTGAAAACAGTCTTTAATTTTGTGTAACTATCCATTTGGCTCGTCTGATGACCACACGGGGTTTGACAGACTGGCCCAATTTTTGCAAGCTAGTGGTGGTGTATTGATCCTTCCTTCAGCTCCTGCCAGTGCTTCGTGGCATTGGAGCTCTTTGCTGTAGTTAATGGCATGATATTAATTTAATGGACAGGATATAGAGCAGCAGGGGCTGCACTGGGGGATGGAGCTCAGGGGTCACATCAAATCCAGCTGCTTAAATCATGGAGGGAAGAGGATCATTTCCCACCAGGTAATTTTAATCTAATTTTGGAGCTGCTTGAGCTCCAAAGGCACCTGCAGGTACTGAACATTAGCATTGTTAGGACATAGTGGTGTACTTCACCACCTTTGTGGAACCTCAAAGGAAAAACCAGGAGGCTAGAGGGAGCAGGAGGGTGGAGGGTGCTGCTCTGGGCACGGGGAGCACCCAGCTCCCAGGAGAGGGTGGTGAACCCCCTTCTTGCTGTTGCTGAAGCAAACTCTGGCAGTAACATCCAGCATGCAAAAGCAGCCAAACCTCCTTGGCAAGTCTGAAATGGCACATTAAGTGATTGCCCAGCACAGCCTTTCCTTCTTCTCCCCCAAAACCACTCTGAACAGTAAGTTGGCTTGGCCAAGTGGCCTTGGAGGTGCACCTTGGAGGTGGCCTTTACATCACTAAGATGAGTCAGAGGGGTCCTATGGGACAGGGCAGCCCATAGGGCCAGAATCTCCACACCAGATGTGGGGAGGCTCATCCACACCTGTGATGGGAACAGCCTCTGCTAACCCCCAACTCCACCTGGGGTGGTGGGGTACCAGGAGTGACCTAGGGCCTCCAGTTCATGCCAGAGCAATTAAACACACCTTTTACTGGTGCCACACTGTGATCACGACTGCAAATGTGTGACACGGAGGGTAGTTGTAGAAGGTTTCTCCCTACCTCAGTGTGGCTGAACACAGCACAGACCAGTGGTCTTCAGGTTTAGGAGCCACATCTTGGCATTGCAACTGAGCTTGTGGTGCAAGAAACAGGTCTGGCAACCTCTCAAATGCTGCTCTGAAACCGTGGCTGTGCAGCACATGCTCTCAACTCTGTAATAAATATGCCCAGCGATCACCTTGCACAATCAAGACATGATTGTGAGGTTATTTTAAGAAAGGAGAAATAATGTCTTGGTATAAAACCTGCATCAGCTCCCAGCCAGGACTTTTATTTTGCCTCTGCCAGCTGGGCCATATAGGTGGGTGTTTGCCCTCCATGAGGAGCATTACTGACCTCAGTGGCCCTTCCCCAGGTACCAGGAGGATCTCCATCCCCGGATCCTTTGATCATGATGTTCTCCACTTCTGGATGCAATTTTCACACAGTAACAGACCCTGCATTGCAGGACAGACAGTGCTGGTGTCAGAAGGCTAGAAGCCAACAATGGTCTGCTCTGACTCCTGCTGGGAAGTTGGTGATGGCAAGTCTTAGAGCATTTAGTGAGATTTTTGGTCCTTTTTAAAAAAAAAAACAAACAAAAACCCCAACAAAACAAACCTCCAGCACTTGGAGTCATGTGAATATATCTGAAATCTGCTCTGGCAGGGGGATTGGACTAGATGATCTTTCAAACTCCCTTCCAATCCCTAACATTCCGTGATTCTGTGATTCTGTGATCACAGATTTTATTTACTTGCTTAAAAAACGGAACTTTTTAGCCCTCCTGTTAGCAAAATAAAATAAAATTTAAAAAAGTCCCTTGTTGAAATGGAGACTCTCATATAAGATATAAAAAAAGAGCCAAAATGTATATTTATATCCCTCCCCCATCCCCTGAATTTCACATTTTGTCAGCTGGTTTTGATGGAGCCTTTACTGGTGTGCTGTGCTGTGCTGAAGTCCAGATCACTGCAGATTTTCCACTCCTGGCTCCCACTGAATACTGTGAGATGTTCCCAAGAGAGCAGTGCCCACAGGACTACGGACCTTCATGGTGGACAGAGCACCTCCATCCCCAAGTGATCAGACACTAACCCTTCCCTCCCTGAGTGCTTGATCCTTGCCATCGTGGGACCTGTAGGACCCAATAGGCATCACCATCAGCCTCTGTCTTCACCATGATGATGGGACCACTATGGCCACTCACTGGCTCCAGTGGCACACAGCCAGTCACCGGGTCCTCAGGGGGATTCTCTTCCTCACCAAGAGGATTTTGCATCTTGAGGTGCCTCTTGAAATGGCTGATGGTGGTTTGGGGTTTTTTTGTTTTGTTTTGTTTTGTTTTTTTAGTTAAGGAAATGACGTGACACATGCAGATTAAAACACTTGGCTAGTTGAAATGGAAGACCCGGGCAAAGCAGAAGTGAAATCCTCTGATATCTGTGACCTTATCCTGTTGCAGCAGATACCTTTCTTGTCCTCAGTGGGGTTATATGTAGTGACTTGGTTGACAAATTGTCCTGGTGAAGACCAGATACAGGCTGCCCAGAGAGGTTGTGGAGCCTTCTACTCTGGAGATGTTCAAAACCCACTTGGATGCTTACCTGTGCAACCTGCTTGAGGTGAACCTGCTTTGGCAGGGGTTTGGACTAGATGATCTCCAGAGGTCCCTTCCAACCCTGACCATTCTGTGATTCTGTGAGATATGAAGATACCATCTGTCCTTAAGCAGGTGGATGAGGAGTACCAACTTCATGCCGCTGTTACACTCAATTAGCAGCGAGGAGCCTTTGAAAGGCACTCCTTGCCACCATCTATACCTATTCTCTCTTGGGTCTGTGGGTGCATGATGAGTTAATTTAGTTAGATGACTTGGGAAAGCACCCTGAAAAAACCCAACCAACAAAAAAAACCCCAAACCTTTAAGAGATTTCCACTGCTCCAGGCAGCTGAGTCTTCTTTACCATCTCTCTCACCTCAAATTCTTAAGGTGTGCTCTGATTTCTTTTGCAAATACTATGGATCTATGGATCTAGGCCAGGTAAAGACCTCATGGAATGGGGTGGAAGAGCAAAGGGTGATTTAAAAGTTACTTGTCACAAAACTGGACAGCAAGAACATCCTTAACTAGCTGAGGAGACAGACAGAAGGGACAAGGGCTGGGGACACTGCAGCTGCCATTGATCTGGGAACAGATTCATTCCAGACTTTGCAATCATGATCACTGAAAGTATCAAGTATGGATCAAGGTCCTCTTGATTTATATTTGAAGCACAAGAAAAACAATATATAATATAAGAATACAGATGGACCTGACTGATTCTGCTGGGTCCTAGATAAGGGTGGGATTTTTTTGTTAGTCTCATCCACGCAGCAGGAGAGGCCCATAGGTGATAACAGCCCAAGCTGCAGAGCACAGGCTGAGAGCTTGGGTCCCTTCTGGTGCATGGAGAGGGACAAGTTTCTCCAGAAAGTGATTCAAGGACAAAACCCTTAGTCAGGTGTCCTGAATCACCTCTCAAAGAACTTTTTTCTCTATTTTGACATGTGGTGGAGGTGGGAGACATGAAGAAATCTGGATGCATGGCTCAGGATCTGAAGGCGAGCAAAGTCTCATCAGCATCACTGATTTTCACCACCTCAGGACAGTGGCTGCCAGCAGAGATCCTGTGTGACCTTTACATTTGTGTTCACCCATCCCCAACCTACTCTAGTCATCCAGACACTGTGACCACAGAGAGGAGAAAGCACAGCCTCTTGCAGAGATGAGCAGCCTGAGACATCTTCCATGGTGAGTATTTTAGCCTATTATATCCCCACTCTTATTTGGGGACCTGCACTGCCTGGTACACCACAATGAAGGTCTCATAAGGCTTATTCTTGGCATGGATCTCCTTGCCCTGTGTATGGTGCCTCTTTGGTCTTGCTTGTCTTGCTCTTTGCAAGGGTGCTGCTTGGTCCTGGTGCATCTCCTTTGAATGCTGTAGACGACTTTGGACCTTCTTCTAGTGGGCTGTAGGATTGCTTTTGCTCAAGAAGTTCTTCCCACTCGTGTGTTTTCAGGGCTTGGTACAGGTACCTCCTCACAGTGCTCAGGGTTTTTTTCCTCTTCTTGTTTTCCCCAGGTTGGCTTTGCTGGTGGAGTGCCCTTCATGAACTCTTGCTTTTGTTTTTCCCACGTGGGGTATACAGACCTGGGTGGTGTCTGGAGGCCAAATAGCCATGTTCTTAGTTGCCAGCTTTCCCCAGAAGATCAGGCTGATGTGCGGAGTCAGGTGCTTTGCTGCCAAGGAATGAATGTTCACAGCCACTGTGTTTCCAGTCAGCATATGTTTATTCTTGTCTTTATTCAGCTTTGTTGAGATTTTTTTTTTGGGAGGGAGCTTTCACTTCTCCTTCCTCATTTCAATTCCTGGTCTGGTTCCTATTTTTAACATCCTTTTCATCATGCTGCTTCTTTCTTCATACCACCACACTGTAAACCTACTGGCAAGACATGAAATAAAACTGCATCTTGGTGCCAAAGCTGGAGAAAAATCACATCCAGAGCTTTCACTGATGAAGTAAGTGCTTGAATTACTGAACTGCTACAGTAAAGAGCAGGAACTGGGGCTTGATGTAGAAAGCACCAGAGGTTGATATTGGGACTCCTGTGTTCAGCTCTGAGCCATGGCATTGAGTTATCCCCTCTTGTCCTTGCCTCTGCTTTGGTTTATTTCCAACTTTTGCCTATATATTTATTTTATTTGGAGGGGAGAGTACTTGTTTTACTCCCTCTTTCATTCCTGACCACTACTCTGGTTGCAGCCAACCATGGGAATACAACAGGCTTGGTCACATCTGCTACCCTATCTCACTGTTGTACTCTTAGAAACATGCACGCTGTTATTTCTGTCAAAGCATTTATACCCCTTATTCATTCACCCATTTTAATTTAAGCACTTAGGAAATCTCAAGAGCCCTTTATTTAAAGTAGACCTGGATGAATATGTGGTAGCATCTGATCTGCTGTCAAACCAAGAGTTTGTTCCAGGTAAACTTAAAAAACATTTTTTCAACTTTTTTTTTTTTTTTTTTTTTTTAAATAAACACAAATCTAAACAATCCTTTGAATCTCTTTTGCTTTCATCCCATAATAAAACATTTTGTTTTAGGACAGGGTTGACTCCTTCTAAGGGAAAGAAAACACCTTCAATTTACCCAAATGTAAAGCTTGCATTTATTTACGAAGTAAGAAGAATGAAAAATTTTCAAAAGGTTTTTGCTGACTTTACAATTAGTTGTCCTAATTTTCCCCTTTTCTGTCAGCTTGAAGAATTCACAAATTCATAGTAAAGTGAAAAAACTTCCAAAGGACCAGAAACTTCTTTTCCTCCTTCACATCAAAATGGTTCTTGGCCTCTTCCCAACTTGTGGTCAAAGAGAGTGATGGGGAATTCAGGCCTTTGACTCCTTGGCTGGGATTCAGCTGAGAGTTAGGAGGCTTCAATTAAACACCTAAATTCAAGTGTCTCCAAATTATACCAGTAGAAAGAGGAGACCATAACAGGAGGACAAGTGCTTTAACCCCAGTTTAACCCACGGTGGGCTAAGCCTTCACACCAGGGAGCTGGAGCCATTTCAGGGAAGGCTCACAGGGCTGGGCTGTCAGTGATGTTTCTACACAGCTGTACCTTGCACAATGTCTCTGGTGGAGCCTGACTGTCCTGGTTTGTAGCTGGGACAGAGCTGGGTTTCTTTTTAGTAGCTAGAACAGCGCTGTGTTTTGGTTTCAGCTGGGATTTGTTATGAGAGAAACACTGAGAACATCCCAGTATTTTAATTTTTATCACTGAAGTGAAGGACTTTGTTTTGTCAGTCTGCAAACATAGGATTTAAAGGGGTGAGGAATATTGACATTAATGAGCTAAATTGGCATTTGGATCTGCCAATGGGATATTCCATCTCATATCCCATCGTGGTCAGTATATTCATGAGGGTCTCTTCCTCTCTTGCTCTCTCTGACTTTCACTCAGGCTTTAACTCTTCCGGGATTATGGTTTCGGTTCGGGATTGGCGCTCCTCTGGGATTGTTATCTGGGAATAGGCTGAGCTTGGTTGGTAGGTGGTGAGCAATTGTACTGGATATCACTTATTTGCATATTTTATTACTATTATTATAATTATTATTTTAATATAAATATTATTTTAAGTTTTATTTTATTTCAATCATTAAATGGTTCTTATCTCGCCCTACAAGTCTCCTTACCCTTGCCCCCCAGTTCTCTCCCCTATCCCTTGGGGGCAGGGAGTGAGCAAATGGCTGTGTTTGGCT
>NW_010306228.1:48023-53238 GCF_000700745.2 Antrostomus carolinensis
TGTGTTTGGCTGCTAGCCATAGGGCTGGGGTTGTGTGTGTGTGTGAAACCACTATTTTGGGTGGTCCATCCAAGGAAATTCATCACAATCTCCTTGGCTTCTGATCACACCTGAACTCTTAGCTGGGGACAGAGACAGGCATGCAAGGAGCTGGTTAGTGGGTTTTGCAATTAAAAATCAGCTTGTAGCAATGACCACGTAGGCTCATGCTCAGGAAATGACCTCTTCTGATTTAACTTTCCTTCCTGAACTTCAGCTTTTCCACAGACATGCAGCCAGAGAGGCTTGCAGGTGCTTTTGGGAATACCATGGTATCTGTGTGATACCATGAGCAGCAAATGGAGGGATCAGCTCCATCACCCACTATAGGGTTTTATTGTAGCCTGAAGTCATTGATAATAAATTAACTTAATGCAAACAGGCAAAGCTATAAGTAAGATTTGGGGGTTGGAACTGGATGATCTTTAAGGTCCCTTCCAACCCAAGCCATTCTATGATTCTATGGTTCCATGATTCTATGATTTTATGATTCTATGATTTGATTTGGATCTACCACCCTCCCACAGGGAAGCTCAGGTTCTTGAGGTGTTTCCCAGTCTCAGTGTCTCTCCTTCATGTTGCTGGATCTGATGCACAACTCATCTTTGCCATCCAATCAGAGACTTTACAGTCACCTCTTCCATACTTCAAGTTCCTCCCTCCTTTCTCTGCTCTTCAACCTACTCCAAGCTAGTTAAAGTTATGATAAGTTAACTCAGTCTAAGTGACACACTCTTTGTCACAAGATTTTTTTTACTTCTTTGCCTCTCCACTCTGATGGAGAAGTTTTAGACTCTGCAATAAGGGCTGGATAAGCATGTGTCCTTGACTATGCACAATGCACTGCAGCTCATCTGTGCTGCAAAAAGCTCTTAGTAATCCCTGTCTGTGGCCTCCTAGGCCAACGCTCTGAGCAGGAACTAGGAATAACTGTTTTTCAAGGCTGCTTAGCTTGTAGTTCACAAGATCAACATTGAGTTTCCTCTCTTTTTCTCCCCAAAGTGAGCTCACATCACTGCTGTTCCCAGCTGTCCTGCAGGGACTTATTTTCTTCTCTGCAGGCATGTCTAAGAGCAAGTGAACTTCAGCACAAGTACAGTGATGGCTTATTCTTGCATGACTTCAAAAACCCATTACTCTCCTAGCAGAAGTTGTCCATGTTCAGACCCTCACTGTTTAGTCTATTTTATTCCTCAGAGGCCAACACACATGTAGAAATGAGAACAGCATCTTATTCCTCTTGCAAAGCATCTTATCCCATTTTTCAGATGATGAAAAAGGAGAAAATCTTGTGACTTGGTAGGAAAAGGTTTCCAGATCTATGCTTCTTACTTCTGCCTTCTGTTTGTGAAGACTTGGAAGAGGTCAGTGTCTCTGAAAAAGTAGTTCCCCAGGGAAGAGGCCAGATAGAAGCAGAAGAGATAGAAATCAACCTGGAGTACAAAAAAAGAGTGAAGAGCAGGGCTCTGCAGTGTCCCCTGTGGGGCAGCAGTCCTTTCACTGAGGAGAGCAATGGGCTGTAATCACCTCCTGTGCAGAGAGCACTGCCCACTTCACCCACCCCATTGCAGGGGGTGCTCCTGTTTTCAGGTTAACATTCACCCTAGAACAGGAGATCACAGATTTTTCTATGAGCTTGTTCAGAAAATCTTCAGGTGGGGACTAGTCAGAAGCTTTGATCCTTTGATGCAGACCTCTCACCTCTTGTTCCAGCACAAGAAATCACTTTCAAGGGAAGGACTGTATTTTGGGTCAGGAGATAGACACAGTAGTGTCCAAGTGTGCCTTGGCTACAGGCAGTTCAGCTTGATAACCTGGTCCCTTGTGGTCCTACCTGGTTGCATCACTTTGGCCCTGGGTGGGATGAGAGGTAGCTAAGGTGGTGGCAGTAAGTAAATACTCATTCCCAATGGAGGCTGCTAGTCAAAAGTGAACAGATAAAGGGTGTGTACAAGCTGAATGTCCTCTTGCTCATCCAGTTTTCACCCTGATCTTTTTCCCTCTCCTCACTCCCCATCTTCAGGGACACGAGGCTCCCTGCAGACTGGGATTCTTGAAGAAGTTCTCATGGGAACCAACATGTTCTCAAAAGGCAAGTAAACATCCCAGGGCACTTATGTCCAAGTAGATATTTGCTCTGGCCCCAAAGACCCTCTCATTCCCACCATACCAGAACATGCTGAGCACCAATCAGCTCCACACATCCCATTGAAACACAAGTGCTCCCCAACACAGCCTATCTCCATCTCTCTTCCAGACAGGCCATGCCGAATGCTGGAGACACAACTGATGCTCAGATGATACACACATATAGTCAATGAATCAATGAGGTGATAAAAAAAAAAGTCCTACAGACAAATTCCTCCTAAAATCCACAGAAAAAATGTGCATGGCTAGAAACAGGACAGCGATTATCTCAAGACAAGCTCTATCCGACCAACTATGCAAGACCAGAAGATTTCTTTTTAAAAGACATCAGAGCTTGGATCTCTTTTCGTTAACATAACTTTTACTTTGGTTTAACTCCTCTGGTTTCAGCTTGACCATGCTGAATTTACTGTATAGACTGGAAGGCAAAATCAGGCCTTGTGGGCATCCTTTTCACTTGGTGACTGAAACTGCTCAGTGAATGCTCACAGATGGGGTTTTCTGTGCAAGTCCATGAAGTGGAGAACGGGGCAATGATTTGGGTTTTAAGCATTTTATTATTATTATCTGGGAGCCCTGTTAAAGGGTTTAGAGAGAGAAGAATGAAGGCTTTTGCTACTAGAGAGTGAGGATTTGTCTTTGATCAGTCCCCAGATAAATCCATTTTATTTTTCTCGTGGAGCTGGGGTTATTCCATGGTCCTAATTCAAACCTAACAACTGTCAGCAACAGACACCAAGAGCTGGCAGCCCAAACTATCAGCAAGGCATCTCTTTGGAGGTGTCCTGGACAAAGCCACAGTGTAATGTCCCAGGCAGATCTTAGTGGTACCCAGGGAGACTCCCTTTGCACTTTGAGCATTGAGCTCTCACAGGAGGGACACTGAGGGTGGAGTTTAGCTCATGGATGAAAACACCCATATGTAGAGCATTGTTTCAGTTTCTCACACCATGGTGTCTACTGTAATTTGAGTTACTCTTCCTGGCCTCCAGTTGCACATTCAGAAAGGTCAAGACCTTCCATAAGGCCTGTGTCCTTCTAGCCTTATGCAGACACCGTAGGGCACTTCATGTGGTGGCACCTATCACAAGTTTCCTCTGTAGGTCAATGGGAAATGGTTTTAAAATAAAAGAGGGTAAATTTAAATGAGATATAAAGAAGAAATTTTTTACCATGAGGGTGGTGAAACCCTGGAACTGGTTTCCTGGAAAGGTGGTAGAAGACCCATCCCTGGAAACATTCAAAGTCATGTTGGATGGGGCTTTGACCAACCAGATCTAGTTGAAGAAGTCCCTGCTCAGTGCAGGGGGGTTGGACTAGATGACCTTGAAAGGTCTCTTCCAACCCAAACCATTCTATGATTCTATGTGTGGGTCACTGACTAGAGCCCTGGGGTCAGCATGTGGAGGTCTGAGCTCTCAGCACAGTTGATGGAGAGCTGGTTAATGCAGTCAGCAGGGCCTGGAGAGCTCTTCACCAATGACATCCATTTAGTTACCACTGGTACAAGTCTGGCATTGTTCACCTGTTGCATTGTGGGTGGAATGTAGTGTGGTTTTCTCAGTGATAGCTTATAAAAAGAAAAATAAAATAAAAAACAAGACAGAAAAGAGCCTCACTTTGTTTCTTTTTTTTTTTTTCTTTAAATATTTACTTTATTGAGGAGATATTACAAACTATCAGCCCTGATTTCCTCCCAGAAGCTGGGACACTCACACTGGCCATGGTCAACAGTAGAAGATTCAGTGTATCCAGGAAAGCTACTGACATTGACTCATTGTCCTGTATATGTGCAGGAACACAATAATACATCTGACAAACCTCCCATACCAGTTCCTCTTGCTGGTAAAAATCTCTACGGCCCTATGCTAGACTAATGAAAAGAAACCAAATGCCAGCCATCTAATGATTACCTTCTCCTCACTGAAGGGCTCTGCTGGACCTCTGCCCCCCATCCTAACAGAGGCTGTTTTGCTTCACTAGCTTGGCTCAGCCATATTCTTCCCAAGGAACATAGTTTTCCAGTCCTACAGTGAAACATCTACTCACCATATGGCCCAGACTCATTTTTCTAACAAGGATGTCCCTTAGACACCCCTAGAACCTCCTAAGCTTGTTGTTTTCCCTTATAGATCTTGTTTTTATCTCCCCGCAATGAACCTCCACCAGGTCAGAGGGATTTAAGGGGAAGCTTCATATCATCCAGTTTGTCTGTGTTTTACAGGTGAAGGAACAGAGGTAAGATGCTTCAGATGCTGTCAGAGCTTGCTTTGCTGCTTGAAATCATGTCCTGGGTCTGACTATATCAAAGGTTGAGGGAGTTTAAACACCAAAATCACACTTTATTTTTGGGGTTTGGTAGCTGATACTCAGTGTTGTGCTTGAGTCACCGCAACAAAGCATCTCAACACAATGGTATCCAAGTAGCTGGTAAAGACAAAACTCAAGAAGTTTGTCCTGTTCCTTTCTTTCTCTCCATGTCTCAGTTTCCCTGCTTAGAAAAGCAGCTGCTCCAGAGTATGCAGTGCAGACAACTATCAGCTTGGGTCTAAAGCATTACAGCAGGTTGTTGCCCAAAGTCATGCTGCATGACTTTCAGATGCCTCCAAGAAAATGCCATCTGCAACATGTCCTGGGAGAAGGAAGCGGTGTGTGCCTTGGGGATGGGGAGAGGGATTCTTTTCCTGCACAAAACCAGAGAGGAACAGCTGCTATTTCACCATGGAACATTTTCCACTTGCCTCTTGGACTCTACATATTACAGCAACACAACAAACCCTGGTATGTATCTTCATTCTGCAGTGCACAGGTGGACACCTAGCAGAGCTGCAGTGGCTCAGGGGATTGTGGATTCCCTTCACATCTCCACTTCACCAGGGACTTTCAAGACACAAAGATCCATCTGACTAGGGAACACTCAAACAAAATCATTAGCAGTGAACCATAAAGACTGCTGAACTGTCCATGCTTTTGGGTATCTGGACAACCTCCTTTACACCAGGGAGAGGAGGGGAAAACATCCCTATAG
>NW_010306228.1:53272-61404 GCF_000700745.2 Antrostomus carolinensis
GTCTGAAAACTGTTTCAACTATTCCTGTTGCTTGGTTTAAATTCCCTAAATCACGCCTAATAAAGTCAACATCCTACCAAGAGCTTCACAGTAAGAGGTAGGGAAGCAGATGGTTGAGAACCAGCATCAGTGTTGCTCAAGCTGGCAAAGCCACTGATGCCTCTGGGACTTGTGGTGGCAAAGTTCATCAGAGATGTAAAATTTGATGCTAAGAAAAGACATTTTCATTCACATCCATGCAGTAGAGCTGTGGAGGCCCAAACCAGAAGACAGTCTCCTGGCCTCTGGGTTAACTTTGGAAAAAGAGTCATGGATTTTGCATAATTTACTCTTAAGGACCTGGCTTAAGCCAATCTGTGAGCCTGGTTTGGGGGATTCAAGGTTTAAAACCCTGATCTGGCTGGCAGTAGTTTCTCTGAAATCAGTACTATACAGTTGACTAGGGTCCATCAGCCCAGTAGGATCAAGGTGTGGATCAGAGCTACATGAGGGAGAAGAAGAGAGTTGGCCCTTGCTTTAAACCCTTGCCTAGATGGGAAAGGTTCCCTTCAGCTTTCTCAGAAACACAGTAACATAATAAAAATCAATCCCACCTGGTCCTCCTGGCTATGTATTGCCCACACAAGACAATTTTGGCATCCACAACATTGGCAGCCTTTAGAGGCACAAGGATACCATTATGAAGGATGCCAAGCTCTTATCCCTTAATCTCCAAGTGTTCTGAAGAGGCTTGGCTCTCCAGCCCCATCCCACTGCTGTGAGCAAATGATACCCCGAGGGCTGCCCTCAGAAAAGCTGCAGAAGACTAGTTTCCTACAGTGCTCTGCCCCCTTGACCTCATTGTCCCCTCAGGTTGACCCACCCCCAGCTGCAGCACACATAAGATGAGCAGAATTTGTCTCCATCACTCCCCTTTCCCAAAGGACTTTCCCTCAGGAGTGGCCACCACACCCTCTCAGCTCTCTTCTTCACTCTTCATGGGGGCCAGAGCTCTCTGTTCAGTGTGGTAGGGTCCACCACTGGTTCTTGTGGCCTCCTCCCATTTTGTGCAGGGAGCAGTTCCTTCCCGTGCGTGGATTTTCTGGTGCCTCCTCAGGTACTTCTTCAGCCGGTAGCGCTTCCCACAGACCCCACACTTGTAGGCCCCACCACGGGAGTGGAGCAGCTGGTGTTTAATGAGGTGGCGCTTATGGGGGAAGCATTTCCCACACTTGGTGCACTTGCAAGGCCCCATGCGGACATGGATTGTTTGGTGACGGAAGAGGTTGGCCTTCTGGTTGAAGGTCTTTTCACACTCAGGGCATTGGTAGGGTTCCTCCTTGGTGTGAATCCTCTGATGACGAACCAGATTCGACCTCTGGGTGAAGCTCTTCCCACACTCGGTGCATTTGAAGGGCTCGCTCATGTGGACTCGCTGGTGGCGGATCAGCTTGCGGTTCATGCGGAAGCTCTCCCCGCACTCGCTGCACTTGTACGGTCCCTCGCTTGTGTGAATCTTCCTGTGTCTGGTCAGGTTCGATTTCTGATTGAAACTCTTCCCACACTCCGGACAGGGGAATATCCGTTCACCCTTAAGAACTCCTTTTGCTGAGGGATCTTTCTTGGACATGGATTTCTCCTGGTTCTTCAGCATCTCCTTTTTGGTTGGCTGATGGCATTTATTCTGCTTCCTCTCTGGGCTCTGGCTATCCTGGTCGCTGGTCTCCACACCAGGTTCCTCTTTAATCTGGATCCTCTGGATAGCACTGAGATTTGGCTTCTGCCTATAACGCATCCCAAACTCAACGCTTTCCTGTGGTTCTTCCTTCATATGGAGTACCTGGTTACTGGCTATAGAGACTTCCTGTTCATGTTGTCCATCAGCATCTTCTTCTTTTTTAAGCTGTCTCTCCTGTAAAGCCATCAGTGGGATCTTTGGATCGAAGAGCTTTCCATAGTCTGGGTTTTCTGGTGGCTCTTCCTTGATGTAAAGTTTCTGAGAGGCTATTGCAGTAGTGTTTTCTGTGTCATCAGTGGGTGGTTCTGGTTCCTGCTTCATCTGGATTTTCCAAGGAGGGCTTTTTGGATTAGATGAGTTTCTAGGTATGCTACACCCTTGGGCTACAACTCCTACATGGGACATATTCTCCAACACATTCTCCTCTGACTTGAAGGAAAAATCAGACTCCTTTTTAATCTGGATGACCTGGAGAGACACACCATTGATGTGTTCCTCAAATAGCTTTTGCTTAGCATGGTTCCTCTGGTGGACGCTGAAATACCGCTTGGTGCTCAAGCTCTTCCCACACTCAGTACAAATGAAAGGCCCCCCACGGAGGTGTATCTTCTGGTGGGCAAGCAGTGTGGCACTTTGCCCAAAGCACCTACTGCAGTCGGGGCATTTGAAGGGCTTCTCCCTCTTGTGGATCTCCTTGTGGGCGGTGAGAGTCCCCTTCTTCACAAAGCTCTTCCCACACTCAGTGCAGGCAAATGGCCTCTTCTCTGTGTGGGTCCGCATGTGTATGTTGAAGTAAATCTTTGTGCTCAGGCTTTTGCCACAGCGGGTGCAGAGGTAGGGACCACCCTTGGCGTGAGTCTTCTGGTGGGCAATCAGGCATATCTCCAGGCGGAAGCAGCGCCCACACTCCCCACAGCAGAAGGGCCTCTCTCCTGTGTGGATGCTTTGGTGGGTCATGAGGTGGCCCCGAGTGGTGAAACACCTCCCACACTCCCCGCAAGTGAAGAGCTCCTCTGCTGTGTGGAGCCGTTGGTGTCTCTTCAGGTTTCCCTTCTTGCTGAAGGATTTTCCACACTCTTGACATGGGTGCATCTTTAGCACCACACGCTTAACCAGCTCCTTCATGGCAGCAGTGCCCTGCGCCCAGTGATGTGTGATGGGGCTGCCAGCCAAAACCCCACAATATTATGGGGATGGGCTGTTTTGGAGGATACAAAAACCATCAGGACACACACATCAAAGTGTACTTCAATGGTTGCACTTCATTCCCTGTATGGGAAAGGGTGCTGCTGCTGTATGCCAGCTGTGGGCCAACAAGGAGTATATGATCTTCCTCATTTCTCAGGCTCCTTCCACCTCAGCTTGCAGATGCAATGTTTGTAACTCCATCGCCTGCCTCCTCTGATCTCCTGAAGAGATTTCCCCGGCAGTCCTGAAGACTCAGATTGCTGGACTGAAAAAAATACAGGGAAAATTATTAAGTCATTATTACTTCTCCAACTGCTGTGTTCGTTATGTAAACACAACGGGTGGCACCTTGGCTGCTCCATGGAAGACTGAACATGAGATCTTTGAAGGACAGGCTCAACTGGACTCCAGCAGAGAGAGCAGGACCAGGCTAACACCCCCTGGTGATGGGGGAACCTGTGATGCACTTGTTGCTGAGGTTTTGGCTCTACTACTGCTGCACTAATGAGTTACTCTCAGAATAGTCCTCTGTTCTTTGACCACGAACATTTATAAGAAAATAAGTTAGTTAATTAATTATTGTGCTGTGTGGCAATTGTTGTAATTAGTCTCATTTTTGAGGAGTGACTGTGCAGCAACCAAAATCCCTGAAATCCAGAAGAAAACCAAACGGGGCACCATTTGCAGAATGGGATGTGCTGCTTTGTACTGGCAGACCTCGATGAATAGGAGAAGACAGGTCAGTGGTGTCTTCAGTGACCAGCTGGAGAAGTGAGACATGGAAACCTTAAGTGACTTAGTCTTTTTCAAAAGGGTTCAATTGACAGCCAGGTCTGGGTCCTGTGTATTTCCATTAAAATTCAAAACCAAACAAACAAACAAAAAAAGAAAATTAGGGCCAACAGAGATGTGAGCAACATCTCCTTAACAAGACTCTGGGTTGCAGCAGGGAAAAGCAGTAGAAAGACTGAGGGGAGGAAGACGGTGATGCTGGGGATGACTGTCAACAAGAGTCTACGTGGCTGAGCAGGTTTTTAGTGGTGGTACTGATGGCTGAAGGTGAGGCCGATAAAATCACAAGTTATGGGGCAGGTTGCCAGCCAGGACATAGGCTGTCAGTGAAATCTGTCCCTGGAGGTCTGCGTCACTGGGAAGGGTTTGGCTGAGAAGATGGAGTCCCTGGGGAGCCTGTCACCGAGGTGTAGGGGTCTGGGGTGAGGGAATGCCATGGATCAGGGGACAAGCAATGGGACATCATAGAATCATAGAATGGTTTGGATTGGAAGGGACCTTAAAGATCATCCAGTTCCAACCCCCCTGCCAGCAGCAGAGACACCTTCCACTAGACCAGGTTGCTCAAAGCCTCATCCAACCTGGCCTTGAACACTTCAAGGGAGGAGCAGCCACAGCTTCTCTGGGCAACCTGTTCCAGTGTCTCACCACCCTCACAGCAAAGAATTTCTTCCTCATATTTAATCTAAACCTACCCTCTTCCAGATTTGAACTATAAATATACAGACACAACTGTGATGCAGACTTTGTGGCTCTGCACTCCTCAGGGGAGAGTGGTCAGAGTGGTAAATGTAGTGGGCAACCACTTCAGATTTCAGTTATGGTGGGGAAATTTACTTTGTTTTTAGTCATGCTGCTTGTGTTTCCCCTTCAGCTAATCCATCTGGATCTCCACTGATGCTGGTAAAAGCTACTACTGTAGCACAGTGGTGCTCCTGTCCAAGCTGAATTCTCCATGATGGTACAGAGCAACCACAGGAAAAATAAAACAAGAATAAATAAATTAAAAAAAAAAAAAACAACCAACCAAACAAAAAACCAACCAAACCCCAACTACCTGCAAAGTTATACTGAGCCAGGAGAGACAAAACAGACACTTGGAACAGGAGCTGGGTCTAGTGTTTGCTAGTAGGGGGGAGACTCCAGGGGTCCAGACCCCCTCCCCAAGTGAGGGAGCAGCTTTGTGACACCTACAACTGGTTTTAATTCAGCAGACAAAGCTTCAGCAGCAGCCAGGCTGGAAGGAGGACTCAGAACTAAGTTCATCAGTGTATTTTTACCTAGGAAGGTTGTTAACCCCCTGAGCAGGTAGCAGATTTAGCCTCCCACCACCAAAGACCCTCCTGTCACGTCTGGCTGATGCTGAGGGGACATGCTCAGCTGCAGGTGGAGCGGGTGGTGTCCACGGCCTCTCTCCTCGACAAGGATGCTCACGCTGGTCCCTTAGAGAAAACATCTCACCGGCAGCAGCATTTCAATCACCTCTGGATTTTGGCAAAAAGCAACAAATCCTACAATTCAGATCAGGGTAAGAGAAGAAATTCCTGCCTATTTCTTTCTTTCTTTAAAAAATAAATAAATATGGAGATATACAGCTCCAAACCCTGTCTTTACTTCCAGCTCTGCAATTCTCTGGGCTCTGGGTTTGAATCAAGGGCAGAACCAGATCCCAGGGAGTTGCTTCATTTTTTTTATACGGACAAATCAAGGTCAGTTGACTGAAAGCATCTTACCTGAGAGGTCCATCAGTCTCTGCCTGGCATTTCTCTCTTCCGGAGCACTCTCAGTGGCACAACACTGTTGGCGACTTGGCTGCAAGTTGTGTTGCAGCCGCAGCTGAGCTGACCTGAAGGAAGTCTGTGACCAGAGCAGTGAGAGCTACCGGAGGAAGGGTGAAGCGAGACAAAGACAAAGAGCAAAGGTTGAAGGAGCAGGAGGAGGACAGGGGAGATGCTCTCGACTCGCACTGCCGGAAGAGATTTCCACGCCACTGCCAAGGTGTTGGTGGGAGTTTGGGGAAGGAGAGGAGGGGAGTTTCTCCCTGATGTGCTTTTCTTCTGCACCGCTATATTGGTGGAAAGCTGGAAGGGTCCCTGCCTCGCATTGCCTTCTGGGAATTGTAGTCCTCCCCAACAGCTCTTGTCCCCCATCCTGTCCTCCCTGCCCTGGCAGCCGGTGGGGCAGGATCAG
Organism: Antrostomus carolinensis; assembly: GCF_000700745.2. NCBI lineage: Eukaryota > Metazoa > Chordata > Aves > Caprimulgiformes > Caprimulgidae > Antrostomus > Antrostomus carolinensis. Next base: position 59,160 of record NW_010306228.1, read on the forward strand.
GCCATTCCTCTCTTGCTCCAGCTGACAGTGTTTGCTTTTTTGGTTGTGAGAAGGAAAAGATCCTGCAGTGCTGCAATCATCCTCCCAGGCTGATTGTCTGGGACTTGCTCCAGGAAACATCAGGAGAGGAAAGATGCATTTCAGGGAATATTTCTGTGTCTGAAGAAGCTTGTAATTCCCCTGGGAGGAGGCAGCAACTGAGGCTGGTGCCTAGTTACCAGGAAAAGATCCTTATAATGCTCAGTGAAAGCACAAAAGGAGGGTGCAGATTTGACAGGGGTGGACACTGAGGCACAGGGACTTAAGTCAGCAAGTGCCCAGAACCTCCTGGACCTGCCCTGCACAATGAGGCTTAGAGACTCATTAGGAAGCTCTAGCCCAGGACACTTCTCTGTGAAGATTTTAGGAGCATGTGGCATGGTGAAAAGCTGCTTCAGTATGACTCTTCCCTGGGACAGCAATTAGGGGCTGTCCCATGTCTCTGAAGTTGGACAATAACACTCATTCCTCCATAAACCAGCACCTCCAATCCTGTCCTAAGTATAACACCAGGCTGCAAACATCCTATTCTCATCACTTTTGATTTGGGGAAACTGAGGCAGGAGACAGGAGACAGGGAGGTGCTTGTCTCAGATCACACACGGAAGTTGAAGGTTACAGAGTTTCTGGAGTTCAGATCTAGTCTACACACAGTATGTGTCTTAGATGAAGTCTGATGATTCTATTTTCTACCGTGAAACAAACCACCAGTATGAAACAGCAGCACCAGTATGAAGGTGCACCTACATTCCAGCTTGTATCTTAGTCCAGTGAAGGAAGAATTCATACAAGTCTAACCATCTTTATACCAGTACATGCACAGCAGAACATACACCAGCCTCATTCAATTTGTCTTACTGAAAGTCTTCTGCTTTGAAAGTGCCACAGTAGGTCCTGGACAGACAGGAGAGACCATGGTGTTAGGCCACAGTAGACCCCAGGTATGCTGAGGCAGAATTCTTCATGTGCAGGACTACTGAGGCAACATGCCTCCCCTTTTCCATATTTCCTATTTCCATGATAACTGCCCACAAATCCTGCCTACCAACCCTTTGGATGGTGCCAGTCAGCAGCTCCATCAACTGGCTCCATCTTAGTGTGTGACCCCATGGAGGGAGAGAGGTTGAGACAGGACATGGATGAGAGTCTCACCTGGAGCAGCTGGGGGGACCATTTATGTGACTCCTTTGCTGCCACAGAGATCTGGAGGAAGGGGCCAGGACTGTGCCATTTCAGCTGTGTTAGTGTCCATTGGTTCACCAGGGCACAATTTACCTTATTCTAACGTGGACACCTCTACTAGGGCAGATGGCTTGTGTCCTCAGAGCTCCTGTTTCTCTCCATTGACATCTGCATTTTCCCAGGTGAGTCCCCCCACAACTCACTTTACCAGATCTACCTGCTGTCCTCTCAGGCTCATACAAAACCCCAAAACCCAAGAAAAGAAGAGATCAAATATACCTTGGTATGACCCCAATGTTTTGCTCATGCAGCCAAAAATAGACTCAGAGCACCTCATGCTCATCCTCAAAAGGACTTCATAGACAAAGTTCTCAGGGCAGGGCTAGGTTCTGCCCAAAAATGCCTCTTCCTAAGCCCAATTTAGAAGTGGTGACCTCCCAGTTGGAACAGAATCTCCACTATCCCGGTGAAACCCACTTTGGAAACGAAGCTGTGCCATCAACTGTAATGACTCTGCCTCTGCAACGTACCACTAGATGCCAGTGAAAGCTCTTCCCAGTCTGCTTCTGCTTAGAAAATCTCACACTTTTGTCAAATTATTTTGTTTTATTGTATTTTTTAAAAAGGTGATCATTCACTTTTGATCTAATAAGGTATCCTTGTATTTGGGTAGAATGTATAAATATTTGTGTGAATGTGTTTTGTGTATCTCATCTCTCTCTCTCTGTTTCTTTCTCAGTTTCTCTGTTTCTAAAAAAAAAAAAAATTTGCCTTTGCTTGCTATTATTTAGATGAGAACTTCTTCCCAGCATGTCACCAGACCAGTATCTCACCCCCAAGCTCCTTTCCTCATCCTCCTCTCTATTAAACACTCCAAATCCCCAAACTCTTCATCTGCCATTGCATCATGACCCACTGTCCTGACATGGACAGTTGGTCCAAGAAACATATAGGTGCTGTCATGGCATGTCCAAGCCATGTCCTCTTCTGGGAGATGATTCCTCTTATCGGGTGACCAAGATAA
>NW_010306229.1:0-225 GCF_000700745.2 Antrostomus carolinensis
TGACTTGGCGCAGAATGGGCTCCTCTTCCCCCAGCTGGGAGGTGAGGGTTGTCCCTTGCTGCCCATCCACAGGGCTCAGCGGGACACACCAGCACCACGCACCCCCTGAAAGCTGGCTGGGACCCACCTCCCCACATTCACTCCATGGTGAGGCCAGGAGATGGCACAGCCCCAGCCGGAGGGGAGCGAGCAGGTGGCACCACCAGCCGGAGGCCATCCCACCGG
>NW_010306229.1:358-693 GCF_000700745.2 Antrostomus carolinensis
CAAAACAGGATGTTTCCAGGCTGCCAGCCGGCCGCACAGGGTTACCAGGCCTGAATTAGCCGGCCCGCCGCCCAGCCCAGCCCTCCTACGAGTGCTCCCATCTGGGCATTGTCTTTTAATAGACGCGTGGAAACAAACCCAGCACGGCCACGTGAGAGCTGCAGGGCTGGGAACGAGCTCTTAAAATAGGAGCGGGGAGAAAACAAGTCACAGCACGGATGGGAACAGCCTCTCGCGGCCACGCTGGTGGGATGGAGCAGGGCTGGCAAGACCCCCACTGTCCCCGGTCCATCGTGGACCTCGGGTGGCTGCCCCACAGCGTGCTCTGCCCCCTG
>NW_010306229.1:860-1089 GCF_000700745.2 Antrostomus carolinensis
CCTGGGCAGGAACCCCAGGAACAGCCGCCTCCTCCCGCTGTGGTGGCCAGAAGGTCCTGGCATGGGACGCCAGCAGAGGTGGCAGCACCACTCTTGGTCTCATTTAACACACCAGATCGCAAACTCCAACTGAGCACGGAGCCAGGAGCCAGCACCGGCTGTGGGGGCTCCAGGCATGATCACCAGAATCACAACCAGGAGAGCCTCGGTGCCACGTGGGCAGCAGGGG
>NW_010306230.1:0-19210 GCF_000700745.2 Antrostomus carolinensis
AGCCGGAGGGTTCCCAACCTCTCACAAATATTGTTTTGAAATTAACAGTTGGACGCTTTGAGGTTTGTTTGAAGTGAGCCATAGAGGAGGCTCAATGCTGGGCCAAGCAAGCGGAGCAGGCGGTGAGGAGTGTGGGGTTCCCTTCCCCAAATATCCTCCAGCCAGCCCTGTCACAGCTCGTGACAAGCAGCAAACCGCTGCCATGGATTGCCCACGTCGCACCCAGTGCCTTGCCCTGTGCTCCTCTGTTTGCTGTCATCACGTGCCTGCTCTCGGTTTTCCTTCTCTCCCCATGATTTTACAGGAAGTGTTTTCCTCCGTGTCAAGAAAAAACACTAAATGCCCCAAAAACCAAAGAAATGGCTGAGTTTTACAGCCGAAGCAGGTTCCCCATCCCTCCTCCTACAGCCTGCTCTCTTGGACTTTAATGAACTGTTGAGTTTGGCCACCTGGGGCCTGCAGCCCGACCACCCTGAAGGGACACCAGCATCACGAGCTGGTGGCAGCACTCAGAAGTGAGGAGAGGCAGCAAGCTACAGCTGAAGAAGTTTTCTAGGGTGAGCTGAAGAAGCAGTGAAGGAAGACCTAAAATAGTTTTGCTAGATGATCATAATAAGGGTGTTGCATTGCCACAAACTACTCGATCTGGTAATGCAGTGGGTAGAGCTGATGCCATATTATCCTCTACCGTAAACTGTAAAAATCCAGTTTGTAAAGAGACCCCTCTCTGGCACCAGGTGCTGTACCAGGATGTGATAAAAATTATTCTGCCTTCAAGAGCTGACACTGTGCTCCTGGAGCTGCTGTGGAGAAGTAAGTACAGGGGTGACCGAGAACAACAGCAAGGATGACGCATGATTTCAGGGACAGCCTGTCAGCACAGCAGACATACAGACCGAGGGGTTTCTGTAATTGAGGCAAGTGTTATTTTAAGCAGATGTTCATATTTGCTTTAGGTCTACTCAATTAGATATTTCTCATGGGCATGGTGACAGAGGTAGGTCTTTAGAAATATGTGAAGGAGAGCAAGGCTGCAGCTAAGGCTCAGGGTGGGCGTATCATGCAAAAGGAGAGGTGGGAAGGAAATAACAAAGGAACCTGCATGAGAAGCACATGAGCTGGATGGATGAAGGCCAGTATTGCTGGCACGGCTAAAGGGATCGAGTTAATACACAGGATCTAGGAGCAGCAATTAATAGCTATTAAAGATGGAGGGTATCAGCTTGAATATGAGATGGACAGGAGGCTAGTGAAGAGGTTTTTGTTTGTAGTTCCAGTAGTGTTTGTTTCTAAAGGAATGAAATGGATACATTTGTGGGTACACGAAGTGCTCCATGTCTTTTTCATTGGATTTTTGTTGTTTTTTTCTTTTTTTTTTTCTTTTTGCTATTGGGCTGCATGTAAATTAAGTAAATTATTACAAAAGTAGTAATAAAAAATATTTTAATTCCAGTGAGGCACAATGGCTTACTCACTAGCAGATGGTATTGGACTCTCCTAGGAAGCCCTCTGCGGTTTGTGTTTGGACCTCTAGAGCTTACGTTGGCTGTAAGCACAGACACTGTTATTCTGGTCCATAATACTGTCTGGCTTTTCCCATGATTTCTTATCTCCTTCGCCCCAAAAATGGCTTCTACATGACAATAGGTCATGGCTGCCTGCCTGTGTGAGCTGATTTTATTCCAGGGTAAAATTCAGGCCTATTATCTTCATTGTTGTGGTTCTGAAAACAGGTCTAGCAAAAATGTAGGGACTTGAAATTTTGGCTAACTGCATGAAGTGCAGACAAATAGCGGCATCTCGGAATTAGTGGAAGTATAGTTTCTTTAGAAAAAGCCATTCTTTGTTCTTTCACAGTCTTTCGTTTTCCGATGTCAACTGTCTGACCTGACTTGTTCATTGAAAGAAGGGCAGTCAACAAAGCAACAATTGTCAGGACCATGGCTCTGCAAGAATACTAGAGGTACTAACAATGTCAGTTTTAACAGCAAGCGGACTTTAAAAGATGTTTAAAGTTGTACAAAGTAAGGCCGTACGGAGGGTCTGAAGCTCCCCATGGCAGCTGTTAAGTGGCAGGGTCAGGCCCACGTATCAAGATCAATTCCCATGCTGTGAGTTTCATTGTGGTACAACTCTGTTTACACACTTGGACTTGAAAACACAGCACAACTGATGACAACACTTTTATCTTTGTTTCTGCACTGATTTTCTCCTGACTTCAGCAGACAGTGTGACTTGGGCAGTTAGGGGTGAGTTAGGAGTAAATCTGAGAACCTCTGATTTTCCAGCTAGTTCTTAGACTGACTTGCCATCTTACTGTAGACAAGATACAGCTGTACTCTTTCATTTTCTTCCCTGCAAAATATTAGTATTTCCCTTATGAAGAGTGGCTTGTCAGTTCAGGGCAACTTTTGCTAGTTATACCTTTATAAATAGTACGTATAAAAGCATGCAAATGCTAAACATTTCACCCTCGTGACTTAGAAAGGAGACTTAGGAAAAGATGAACAATGCCAAGGATTCATGTCAGTTGAAAACAAAACGGTCCAGAAAACACAGCAGAAAAATCTTAACCTCTGAAGTGATCAGTCGAAACCTAGAGCATTTAAAATGGTTACCTCTGGTAGACATAGAGTGCCACATCACTTGGTCATGTCAGCAAAAGACTAGAGGTGCCTTCAGAGGAACCTACTCGATCTGCAGCATATTCAGATTAAAAATTATTTTTCCAAAGACATTGAAAGCTTGAAAAAGTAACGTGATCTTTCACTTTTATTTCTTATCCGATACCAGGGTATAGAACATTTTAGAATCACAACCCCACTATGTCTCAGAATATCCACACAAAGGAGTTTATTCTCAGTGTTTTATTTCCAGGTTGTCTAAAGCAAAAATTTTCCTTGGACATCAGCATGTGTAGTGATTGAAAGTATGGAGTAGGTGTAGAAACATGGGAGGTGTTTGAAATTTGAACAAGCAAAATCCAGTGAGAATGCTGAAGCTGTGCGTCTACACTGTCAGCTCACAGTCAGGCAGCGTATGATACAGCCTGTGTTGACCTAGCATGTGTAGTGCTTCTTACTGATTTATAACACCTCTTGGTCAGACCATTAATTTATTAATTTCTTTTATTTCTAAGCCTAGATGCTCCTAGTTATACCATTATAAAATACTTGATTAAATGCCCCTCTTGCACCTTTTATTTTGATCTTCTTGTACGTAAATACTATAGTGCTACGACACAAGCGATTTCAGAGCTAGCGATGAAGGACATTTTCCCTCAGTCACAGTCCTTAACATGTGCGAGCTTAAGAGGACACCTTTTGTTTTTTACAATCCTTATCTGCTGTCATCCTAGTGCATTGCACAAGAATGGTTTCCCATGCCACAGGTAGTGCATCTGCATAGGCTTTTGGGGCAGAGTGGAAACTGCATTAGGATGATGGTCAAGCTAATATTCCTCATGATATAGCTTATTAACCCGGGCTCGGTGCTGTACGCAGTCGCTACGGTGCATGGAGTTACATGACTTTTGATCTATGTGCTCACCAGGGAGAACTTTGCTGCTTCTTCTGCCAAAAGGCTCTACTGGATGTGTTATCATCTGTCTCTAATGGTGCTGCAGTTGATATTGATGGGTAAAATACTGGTCTCAGTAAAGTCAGTAGCAAAGCATCCACTTTTTCAGTGATTTTCCAAGTCTAACATTGCAGCCAAATCTTTAACGCAAAAGGCAATGCAATGCTCATTTGAGGCAAATTGCAGACTAAAGCAGACATACGCTGATTTCTTGTGTACTTCCAAAAAAATGACTGGGATGAATAGTTTAGATTAAAAATACTTTTTTTTTTTTCATAACCATTTTTGTGAACATTGCTGAACCATTTTGTTACAGCTTGTAGCAGACGGCAAGCTTGGAATATTTTAGTCTGGTAGTTAAAATTTTGGCAAAATACTGAAAGTCTTGGCAGTTTTAAGTGTAGGTGTCTCTACCAGCTCCGCCTTGCAAAATGCTCAGCTACACAAATATTTTGGTTAGGCAGGACACAGCAAAAGGAAAGATTTTCTTCTTGAAGCTTTCCTTTTTTACAGGTTTGGTTTGTTTTGTTTACACAAGACAGTTCATTTTCCACACATGTAAATACCATCCTGTTCCAGACTCTTCGTGGTCCAAATCCTTTGTATCAGCTGTGATACCTGTGTTGCGGACCCATATCCCATCAAATGCTTTGATTTAAAAAAACATTTGCTTTATTAATTACTTATTAAATGCTAGCTCTCTTGACAACCAAAATTTCTTCGAGTATTGGATCCTTGATTCATTATAAAACTAAAATTATCTATGATTATTTTTCAGAAAGACTGTTAACGTCTTCCTAGGCTTTTTAGGAAGCTACACACATACCACGATGCACGTAATGGGAATGAGTGGGAACAAAGGGAATGTTTTTCCTCTGCCAGCGATATCATATGAATGACAAACATTGCAATTATTATTTTTGAGGTCTTTCTTATTAAAAGGAGTGAATATTACTACTCAAAAGTGCAATAGTGGCTCTGTTCAGGATACTAAATAGTCTCCTCATTGTACTGGGGTATGTTTAGCTTCAGGCTTGTGCTCCAGGTCTTCTGAATGCAGCAGGGCAGAGGCATGGGGCTAGAGAAGAGTTCCTCCAGAAGCTGGGTAATGCAGCAGGGAGGAAAACAAAGCTTTCAGGATAATGCTGCTAATAAGATTGTGTTTTTCCATTTGGATGTTATAAGAAAGGGATTGAGTTTCTTTGCCTGGTTTAATGACAAGAAATTAAATTTAGCATTGAACAATACTTTTTGAATCTTTTAAGGTACCAGTATCTCCACCTTCCCAAAAAATGGCATCAGTATCAAAAATACCGCAGTACCATTCAGCCTTTCAGACAAGGAGCCAGTCAGCTTTTATACATGTGAGACAAGGATCTCTGTCCTTCATCAGCAACCCTGTCCCCATCTACTGTGACCTGAACAGGGACAGGATTTGTTGCTGCCAGACTTCACTCTGTGCTACAAGCAGTAGCCCAAGGTAGCCCTGAGCCTCCTTTTTCACTTTTGAGAGATTATTTCTCATTGCTGTCTTAAGAAGAGCAAAGCCCCACCGAACCCAAACATGTATGAGATGCATTTCACCTCCAGTCTCTCCCTCCATGTACTTAACACATCACTCATTGATTGCCTGCCGAGCTCTCGAACCCGCTTCTGCTCCCCCCTTTCAGTTTACTGAGTATGTCTCTGCAGTGGTGCAAATCAAGTTGACTTTTGTTTAAGTGTTCAGGCAAGCTGAAAGGGTTCAGCATTGCCTGCAAGTAAATCATATGAGTATCAACACAACCATGTCTGAAACAACAATATTCAGTATTGTAAATTATATCTGGAAAGACTAGCAGATTACATAAAAACCGCTCATTGAAAGTCATAAAGGAAAACTTAATCAACTGTAACAAATCTGTGCTTACTCACAAGTACTCTGCTTTAATTATTAATGCAAAATGCAAGGATTTTGCAGTTTAGGATTTTTTTCACTGTAAAGAAAAACTTCAACCCTAAAAGGAGACGAAGCTGTCTGACCCATGAATCTTCCTGTGAGATTTTTAGTTTAGCAGTTGACTGTCCTTTGTTTTCAGTCCCATCAGCTGTTATTCAACACCTGTTTTCATAGTATCTCAATACTTGGGATTGGTTTGTCATAATGGAGGTAAATTCATCATCAGGAAATTTAAATGGGAAATCCGAAGATGCCCTCTAACATTATTGACAAGTTTTTGCAGGAGCCCTTCAATGTAAGCAGTGAAGTCTAGAGACTCTTCAGTTTGTGGTTTTTGTTTTTCTCATGGATTATATGACACAGCGCTTGCAGTGGATGGTCCCTTCCAGTCCTGTGTAAACATTTTCTGAATCTGCTTCTCTCTGTTTTCCTTTAGATCTTCTAGGAAATGTAACTTGACTAATAGCATTGCCCTGTGTACTGCTGCTACAGACATACCTTCCTGTTTTTCCATTTCCAGGGCTTAGATTTTTTTTTCCCCTTTCTCAAAACTTCCCTGAGAAATTGTTGCATATCATCATTGGTCTTACTGAAGTGCAGCAAGCCTTTAGATGTCATCTGAGTCTGTACATGCATTTGTACAATGCAAGTCCTAGCGCATGCAGAGTACCCGGAGGCTTTCCATGCTCTCCCAGCATCAGAGATGTCGCTTGAAAGTGGTGGTGTGTCTAATCAGACCATGATTCTGGATAGAAAAGTGAACAAACAAAAATCACATCAGCAAACTGTCTGAATATCCTTGATATTTCAATTTCTCCCCTGCTTGACACATTTCTCACCTGGTACCATTGTTTACTGGAACAGGTTGCCCAGAGAAGCTGTAGATGCCCCCTCCCTGGAAGTGTTGAAGGCCAGGTTGGATGAGGCTTTGAGCAACCTGGTCTAGTGGAAGGTGTCCCTGCTGATGGCAGGGGGGTTGGAACTGGATGATCTTTAAGGTCCCTTCCAACCCAAACCATTCTATGATTCTATGAAAAAGTCCGTGACATCAAGTGGACACTGCTGTCTTTCCTCCCCAGCCAGGGACAGTGCAGTAGCCGGCTGGGAGCCACCCAGATGTGCTTTGTATGACACTCAGTGCACGTTGCTTACTTCACCTGACAGGCAGCGACAAGGCACAAGGCTGGCTGCTGGCAAAGATGGAGGGTGGGAAGGACAGTGCAGGACACCTGTATGCCAGAGGGCCCCGAGTATATTAATGCCACCCACTGCTGAGCCATCTGCAGTTTATGACACATGATAGTGACTTGATGGACAGTGAATTATGAAAAAGGAGTCACACCACATCTACTGTGTGGGCTTAAATGCATCTCCTCCTGCTCTGCTGTTATTTATCTTTTCACCTTAATTTCAGCATTTGTTTTTAATTTATATACTGGCAGTGACACATGGCAGGAGTCCACAAATGCATAAAGTAGCAGCTGGTTGAGCCCCAAAGGAACTGTCTTTTGGCAGTACATCTGAGGAACAGACAGCAAGCCACACTTTGGTAGGTATAGAGCAGGCTGGTCACTTGGATGATTATATATGTGCTTATTGCAGGGTACGTTACTTAGAGAGCAAGAATGTGACATCAGTGCAACACCAACAGCAGGGTTGTTGCCTAGAGGCAAGGATTGCAGAAGGTCCCTTTTGAGGGACCTCTTTGATGTTAATACAGGATAGACAGCCAGTGGGTATCCTGCGTGCACTGAGCTTGCACAAGGGAACTGCAGTTACCTGCCTCCTCCCTCCTTTTGACATGAATAGTTGCCACATCCTCTTCTTGAATAATTAAGCTACAGCGGAATAATTCGGAGTAATTTATCTATTGTCTGGTGTTGAGCAGGAGTTGGCTTTTTGCAGCACCACACAATGCTGTAACGTTCTTGCTAACTCAGGGGTATTTTTTTTTATTAGAAGGCCACCAGTATTTTTTTTGCTCCCTCTCTTCACTGTGTTAATACTGCCCTTAACCCTGTATCTTGAGGTGTCAGTAACCAACCTGCCCTTGCTGCAGAGCTGGGAGAAGTCTCTATCATCAGGCCAGTGAAGAAAGGACTTCCTTCAAATATCACCTGGACAACAAGCTGCATCAGAAACAATGTGGTGCCCTTACTAGCAGGCTCAATCAGTCATGGAATAGGAAAGCTCTGGCTTTCTCCTTAGGCTGTGTGACAGGATTTTATCCCCGGACTCTAAAGAGCTGACAGTGGATGGGCTTGAAGGACCTGGAGAGAGGCTCTTGTGATTGCAGCCAGAAGGAGCTGAGATGCAAAAAAAGGTTCCCACTTCTCTCAAGTAAGAACCTGCTATGAAAGGCACATCTCCAGTCTTCATCCCACCATTGTCCCAGTGGGGTGTGCTTCCCCTGTGCTTGGAGTACAAGATCTTTTCCTGCTTGTCAGCTTGACCTCAGGCTGAACGAAGGGTGCGAGACACTGCTGAACTGAAAACTCAGCTTTGCCAGCCTCAGTAACAGATAGTAAACAGATAGTAAAAAATACTGGTTTGGTGTTTTCTTTTTGTCATCCTCCACTCCCCCTCACTTTCCTTCCCACCATCTGTTACTCCTGGCGTCTCCCACTCCAGACCATTTACCACAAGCCTTTCCCCCCGGTTCTGCTGGCCCAGCAAAGGAATGGGCTCTGCCTGTGAAGCAGTAAGTCTGCCCCAGCAGCACAAAGGGATTTGCAGCAGCAAAACCCAAGTACTCCCTGGCTGTCTCACTTTTCCAAGCACTGGCAGGAGCAGAGGAGACGCGTACCAAGTCACCTGGCCTCAGCAGAAGCTGGATACAGAGCACAGGGGATGCCAAGGAAGCAGTTTGGAGCAAAGGAAGTCAAATAAATTACTGATGCAATTTCACCAGTTTCACCAACTCTGCCAAGGATGGATTTGGCCCAAGGAAGCAGCAGGGGTGCAGCACACGAATTCAGACTCTGGGATCCTGGGTCCTGTGCCCTACAGCCCACACTGGCAATGCTGTGCACACACGAGGACTGCTGTACAACTCCACGATTGCTCAGCTTCAGTTCTCTAACTCTGTAGTATCCCTCTTCAGATTAAAACCTTAATGAGTGCTTGCCAAGTTCTTGTAATCGCACCAAATTTCATAATTTAAACATGTTTTGAAGCTTCAGAGGAAAAAATGTACATCAGTGGGAACCAGCCATCTGGAAAGCTTTGGAGTCTTTTTTTGCTCATTTGTTTGTTTGTGATTCAGCTCTTCCAGTACTGTAATTTAGTTATTTATTTAATTTCAAACTTTTTAGGTTACAATGTGAGTTTTAACTAAGAGATGAAGACACAACTCACGCAGAGATAATTGACCACTACGGAAGGTAAATGTTTCCTGAATGCTGAATGAGGTTTGTGGTTATGCCAAGGTACCATCCATACTATTACGACCCATTACTTCTTCCTAATGCTCTTTTCACAATGGTTTCTTGTCATGCCATTTTTCTCCTGCCTCCCAAGTTGTAAGCAAGGGGTAGGGTTTCAGACTTAGGGTACAAAGGAAGAGACAGAATCAGCCTCACCAGCCATGAGCTATTAAAAATATTATTGGTCAAATCATCAAAAAAGAAGAGATAGTGATACAAAATGCCTTCTAAAAACATCTTTGGAATATGAAATGAATCCAGCCCAGGTGCACTGTACATTATATATTAAAAAAGGTGCCAGCTCTGCCTTCATACAAAATCAAAACTGCTTTAAATAAGTGATTAGGTTATTCCTTCCATGTTCACACCTCTTTTTAAAAAAAAAAAAAAAAAATTTACTCGTGCTGAGACATGAGTTTATGTATCAAATTATTCCTTTCTTGCTATGAGTTTAATCTTGCATAATTGTGTTTGAAGAAAAAAAAATCAGAGTGAAAAATAGAGTTGTATGCTTTGATTTCAAAAAATCTTCCTTTTTTTTTTTCTTTTTTTTTTTTTCCCCCCAGATAGCCCTACACCCTTCACATACTCCTGTTCACACCGTGCGAGGGGAAGAAATCGGTGTCAGTCCTGCCAGTGTTGGCAATGGTGGACAAAGCCCAAAGTGACAGACCAGAGGAAGAAGCTGTAAGGTAGATTGTTTCTCAGCACTGCCATTGTTAAAAAAATAATCACAATAACATCCGTATCACATGGATATTCAAGAACCAGCAATAGCATTTTTAGAAGTAAAACAGAGAGATCTACTCCATATTCAGTGTAACTGTCCCCAGCTCCCCAGCACTGTACGAGTGCTGCTCCTGTGGGCAGGCTCTGTCCACTGAAGGTCCTTGCATTCAGTACTCAGAAGGACAGACAGACATTTCTCCACCTTTCTGCTGAAAGCAAGAGGTTTCCCAGAAAATGAGGGAGAGTAGAAAACAAGAGCATTACAATACCTCTTCCTTGCAGTAGCTAGATAACCTACAAACCCAACATCTCACGGTGAGAGATGGCAAAAAATAGCTAGAGTCCAACCTAATCACCTTTCTTTTCAGCCCTAGGAAGGTTCGAATACCAGGCTTGACCTTTCTCTTGAGCTGTCTCCATAGCTAGGATGGTCTCTTGTCCTAATTCTAGCCCTGTGTAATTTTTTTTTTTGTCCCTTTTTTTTGTTTTCTTATTTTTGTTTATTTGAGTGGTCCAATTGAGGCATGTAGATGAAAAAAATGGGAGAATTGAACATAAATTAAGGTGGAGGAAGAGAATGATTAACAAGTGAGATATGACAGCAAAGGTGACAACTTTTGTGGAAAGGAAAGCAACACAAGCAGAGGAGTGGAAGAACAGAGAAGAAGCAGTAACGACAAAAAAGAAAAAGACAGAGAAAAAGATGAGAAGAGGTAGCAAAAAGGTTTAACACTGAAGCAAAAGCTACACCATAATCTGCTATAAGGAAAAGAAAAACATTGGACCGCAGGAACAAAATGAAAAGGACGTCTAAAGAATACACAAGTATATTAAAAAAAATTAAGAGGCCAATGAAATGTCAAATATAGAACAAAATTGAATATTCCTTTAAATGACAAGATGTATGACCTTGGAAGAGATGGCAGCAGTTTTCAGGCTTTTTTCCCCCAGCCATATCTCAGGCAAAAACTGTAGGTGTTGAGTAAATTTTTAACTGAGCACATGAATGATTTACATGTTCACAGCAGCACGTTCCTCCTTCCTCTACCACCAGTGAAATTCTTTCAGCAAGTATCAAATCTTGATTTCCAGTGTCCTTGCCGTAAATAAAGACTGGTCCTCTATGCTCTCTGTACTTTCTGAGAGTACATTGTTTTGTGCTCGCTGTCAAACAGAGTTCCAATTGAGAAATTTCTCTTTGAAAATGTATTTTAGCGGAACATGGCAACCTAATCAAAACAGATCTTTATAGCCTTAGGAGGCAAAAAAACCAACTGTTAACATTTGGATAATTCTACAATTAACATTTGTATGATCTTACATCTTAATGTGAATATATTTGAATGCTTTTGGGTGCTGCATAATAAAGAGCCAGTTACTAAACTTAGCAGCACTTCATGTAGATTAGACATTATAATTGATGCTTACAGAAGAGGACCCAGAGAAATTAATTTTATGTTGCTCCAATTTCACTGGTTTAAATTAAAGAGTCGCACAAAGGGCCTTTACCATGGGGGAAAAAAAAAAAGTAATATGTATTCATGGATGATCTCAATTGTGTTTATTTGTTCTCTGGAAGTGGGTGGATGTGCTGTTATTCCTGCCCAGAGTGAGCTCTCCCTAGCTCAATGCCCTGTGCTGCAGTCTCACTGCATCAGACTTCAACCTCCTTCAGCGTCCCTGGGCTCAGGCAGTTTCCCTGTTTGCCTGTCCTCTGCTTCACTTCTTGTACACTGATGATATTACAGCCTTGAGTGACTCCCCTGTCCCAAACAAAACCAGAACAATACTGCTTTTCTTTTTCAATCTTGCAACCGTCCTTTTCCAGCATTAGGGCCTTGGACATACCGTGGGTTTTCAGCTCACAATTCAGGAGCAATAGCAGGGGAGGTTTTTAGCCAGGCTGACGTTGGGGAGTAGCTCAGAGAACAATATTCCTTCAGCTGTACTAGGCAAAGAAACAACTAGAAATCTTTGTGTCCCAGTACACATTCTTCTACCTCCATTCCCTCCCCATCCCTGCTCCTTTTCATGCTTCATTCAGCTCATCTAGGCAGTCCAAATCTCTGCTAACAGCTCCTCCTGTTAGTCCAGGCTTTAGCAATTTTCCAGTCTAAACTTTGACTCCACACACAAAGTTTGGAAGAGGAGGGGCTTACCTAGAACAGAAATACTCTTGGGTTTTTGTCCTGAGCCTGCTCATGTACCAAGAGCCTTTAATGATCAGCCTGGATAGGTCACTGGCACCGCGCCGTGCCTTCAGCAGAAGAAAGACTGCCAGAGGCATAAGGTACAGATAGTTCCTACTAGTCAGCCTGCAACTTTTATATTGGGATAGATAATCCAAATCATCCCAACATTATATGACACCTGGGAGACATTTTACTGTATAGATGCCAGACCTGGGGCCAAGCAGCAAGATTTACACCTCCTGAGCCAGGAACGTAATTCAGCTGCAGCTGATCAATGAAAGGCTGAAGTAGACAGAACAGGTCCAGGATTGTATCAAGGTACCTTGGGCTGCAACCCAGGTGTCTTCCTCCCCAGCAGGTGCCATAATCACTGGCTCCTAGAGATGTTCTCACTCACTGTCCCAGCAAAGTCAGGAACAGGTTCTCCAGTATAATTTCCTGTGGTTAAGGAGCTCCCAAAAGATACCAACCCCCTCCTTGGCAGGGGAGGATTTAAAACCAGGCTCCCAAACTGGCATTGAAAGGCAAAGTAGTACTATCATATAATAGAGTAAATAAAGGTTTGACTTGGGTATCTGACCCCAGAAGGCTTGTGGCTTTGAGTTGTGCTGAATTCAACACTCTTAACATGATACTCCTGCTGTGGGAGGTAAGAAACCTCATCCTTCTCCTTCATATTTCCCGCAAAGGAATATCAGATGTTTTCTATGTCAATAAGGAAGAAGGAACCCCCCCAAATCTAGAACTTAACTGCACTACAAATAATCCTGAATCATCACCATTGATGAGCACAAACAATGCTAGTATGAAATTCTGTTCTAGTGGCTCCTAGTTAAGCTGGCCCATTCCAAACACTCCAATCTATAATGATATTTATCTGGAAAGTCATAAAAGCAGGAACTCCAATCATCAATGTTTGATGAAAGGAATGAAGAAATAAGATTTTTTTGCACGTGTGGAATCCCTAGTTAAATATTGGCAGAAAAGGGAGGTGAACACAACAACAGGCAGGGAAAAAACCTGTAATCAGGCCTCATTAATACTGTAGTTAATTGATTTTCCCCTTAGATGCCAAGGAGCAGCAGGAAGCTGTCTTTAAGACAGGTAATAGATTAGCACCCATTGGAGAGGCAGAGAGGAAAGGAGATATACGTAAAAAATGTGAACTTTTCCACTTTTAAAAACTTTGACCATTTTCTTCAGAAGTTAGTATAAAACTCAGTGGTATAGTTTTCATAGCCTAGTTTAAGCCTTAAAATATTTCCCCCCCCCAACATTACATGATAAAAAAATACATTGTTTTCACTGTATGTGAGAACTCTCCTTTCCTTTTATTGTAACTGGGGAACCTTAAATTGAAGAATCCAGCATTGCTCATCTCTGTCTAATCGCTTGGCCTACATTCTGATTCTCTTTTCATGCAGCAGTTCAGATGCTATGACTAGTGAGACATGGAGAGAGAAGCAAAATAATTTTCACAGAATGACAAAAAAAGGGCAATAATATCTCAGGTGCCTGAAAAAACCACCAACACAGTTTGAGCTGCTCTAAATTCTCAGGGTTTGTCTACACAGGGCTGTTTTGTTTCAGTTCAGTTAAACCAATACAGACTTTAAGTAGTTGGTGCTGACTAAGCTTAAACAATACAGTGCCAGAAATGTTATCTACAAGTATTATCTAAAGACACAGGTATGTTTAGATGGGATATAATATGCGTGCTTTAGGACTTAACCCTCATAGAGATGCAAGACAGGTAAAGATGTCCCAAAGGGCAGGTTATCTCCTACCTACCTACTGAAACACTGTTGGATACTGGGTATGGCAGCGCACAAGCCTCATCACTGCTGCAAAACCTGTCTGTTTTTGTTGTTGTCTTTAAGGATGCCATTGTAAGAAAGCAGAAATGAAGTATGCATGCAAATGCACACCTGCTATATGTACGGTATTGCTCTGTACATATTGCAGGCAGGCTCTGATGTTACAGGAGCAGACAGTTTAGCACCTTGGGATAACTCAAGCACAGGATACAGTTCTCACGATTGCTCTCAGAAATCTCATGTGCTGTGTCAGTCCCAGATGGGCTGCAGAGCAGGAGTGTCCCCTGGTGAACCCTAACATCTGGGTTCACTGCCCTCCATGCTCAGGGACCCTCTCAGTGAGAGAACACCTTTGGCTCTTTCCCCAGGTTTTATTAGCAACAAACAGAACCTCCCCCCAAACTCCCAAGCCTTAATACATGCACTATTTTAATGCTGAATTCATCCTAATAGTCTAAATCCAAAAGCAATGCTGCTTTATGCATCTTTTTATCTCAAAGTGCACCTTTTTCTTCTTCTAAAACCTTTTCCTATTTATACCTTGCTTCAACAGCTGTGCCTTATTCCCCATTCAACATCCATTTTCCCTTAAGAGGGATAATTAATTTAGAACTCCAGGCAATAAGACATAAGTGAGAAACCAGCTTTCCTGGTGTTTCCTTTCTTTTCTTAACCATTAAATGGTGCAATTCTGCCTGACATTTGCATGGGAACAGGGGAATGCACCTAAAATCAAAACAAAAAAAAATTCCTTTGAATGCTATGCTAACATAATGAAGCACAGGAGGAACTGCAGAAGTCATATTCTTCTACTGCAGGATTAATTCATTATGGGTTCTTAGGTATTAAAAAGTCAAGAACAGACAAAATTAGGCTTTGATGTGTTGTCTTCACTTAAGCAACTGCATGCTTGCCTGGGTAATTAGTTTCAAAAAGTATTTTGAGGAATCTCAGGTGCAGGAATAGTACTTCAGAATTTTCTTTTCCCCAGCAAAGTAGACCAGCCTGTTTGCATTTATTTAAGCTTTGTGTATATACTCCCTGCTTTGTAGAATCATAGAATCACAGAACAGTTTGGGCTGGAAGGGACCTTAAAGATCATCCAGTTCCAACCCCTCTGCCATCAGCAGGGACACCTTCCACTAGACCAGGTTGCTCAAAGCCTCATCCAACCTGGTTTTCAGCACTTCCAGGGAGGGGGCATCCACAGCTTCTCTGGGCAACCTGTTCCAGTGTCTGACCATCCTCACAGTGAAGAACTTCTTCCTAATATCCAATCTAAACCTCCCCTCTTCCAGTTTAGAGCCATTTCCCCTTGTTCTGTCATTAGTTGCCCTTTTAAAAAGTCCCTCCCCAGCTTTCTTGTAGCCCCTTCAGGTACTGGAAGGCAGCTAGAAGGTCTCCCCGGAGCCTTCTCTTCTCCAGGCTGAACAGCCCCAACTCTCTCAGCCTGTCCTCACAGCAGAGGTGCTCCAGCCCTTGGATCATCCTGGTGGCCTCCTCTGGACTCGTTCTAACAGGTCCATGTCTTTCTTGTGTTGGGGGCTCCAGAACTGGACACAGTACTTCAGTACTGCAAGTACTCCAGTACTACAAGTAGTACTTGTAGTCCTGAAGGCTGCTAGCAGTCAGGTGCTTCAGTTGCCAGGTGAATCTCAACCCTTTCTTACCTGAGATGATGGATCCAAGAGATGCCATTGACCTTGCAAAAAAGGCAAAAATGGGTCCCCAGACTAGAGGAGCTGTCAGCTTGTCTGAACTGGTCTTAGGATGTTGTTGTCCCTTGGAAAGAAACTCATTCTCTATGGAAAAGAAAGAGGAGAAACTGGGGAAGACTTACTGTCCTTCTTCCACTAGGGTGTAAATCCTCAGTTCTCCCATAATCTGAGAGATCACCGTCTTGGGTTACCCTGGTGCTCACAGCAAGCTTGTCCTGATCTCTCGGGGAAGTTGCAAATGCATATAGGTCTCATGACAGGGCATATGTGTCCTGAGAACTTGCAACTGGGCACATATTGATGTTCTCGGTTATTGAGCAAGACTTGTGCTAATATCCAATCAACAACCTAAGACTGAGGTGAAAGTCTCTTTTGATTTTAGTGCGTAGAAAAGCCCTTTCTTGATGATGTAATTAAGTATGTGGAGTAGCTTATTCCATATTCTTCCTGCAATGAGTGACTTCTGCTAGCCTACTTTTTGCATGATTTCCCTTTAGAACTAAAACCCCAGTCATGATGGTGAAAAATATTTTACTTTCTTTTCCCCCAATGAAGTTATAGAACATAAAGTATGGTAGTGAAGAAAAAGCATTCACGCAGGCGGTGCTGTATTTCACTGTGAGTCTACTTTGACTCCTCTTTTAATAAAATCCAGGTGATTCCACCTTTCTAACACAGCATGTGCTCACTCTACATGCATTGTGTTTTGCAGATGCTACAAGAGAAGCCTTATGGAGATGGAGTTGCAGACAGGAGCAAGAAAGGAAACTACCCCTACAGTAAATAAAAGCATCACTCACAGAGGATTTCTCAACTCCTAGCAGTGACCTTTGAAGCTGGAAGGACACATGGCCTGGACAGGTAAGGGAATTACATTGCTGATTATTTTGTGGTATCTTTGGCTGTGAAGTATGCTTGTATAAAGAAAGAGTAGCTTGCAAAACTGTGTTTAAAAAGAACTGGATTTGTCAGCTATGACAATAGCTAGGGGAAGATTTAAATAAAGTAAGAGGTGTTTTTCATCTTTAATGTCTATTATTAGTTAATGCACCGTAAAAAACAGCATATCATTATTCTTCCTTTCTCCACTGGGGAAAAAAAATCAACAAAGAAGAGAAAACAGTGCAAACTGAGTATTTTGTTAGCTCATCTTTTAAGAGCATGGTTCCTGTTTAGTGATGATGCATTCAAATGAATAATTTAGACATTTGATGACAACTTTTTAAGAACAGTTTTATCACAGTCAGACAGCTTCCTGTTTTTGACCATATAAACACAAGACAGGAATCACCACTGACACTATTAGTTTTGGCTCATCTTCCTGCTGTTTGGATAGGAAAGCCCTAGCTGGGTTTTTTGGTTTGGTTTTTGTTTTTTTTTTTTTCTGGTGATAAATTAGTATCATTAACGTTTAGAACTTCCTGATTGTAAATGCTGAATCAAATATATTGCCATAAAACAAAAACAAGTCCTGCCTTGTACTGGTACTGCTAAAGTTGCAAAGCCAGGTGCTCCTGGGAAATGTTAGAATTTTGTTTGCACCATCTTAATTTTGCAAGTTATTACTTCTGTGTTCTTCAGCATAGACAGCAACCTTACTGGTATTAATGAGTGTGCTTACAACAGATCCAGTGATGGCACATTTATTCACACGGATGCTGAAAGCAAGAACCCATCCCTGCTTAGCAAAGCACTTTGCTTTGTTGACAATACTTGTGGTGGCACTTAACCACAGATGTAAATGAAAATTATCTCAAGCACTTGTATGTTCAATTGCACACAACTGCACCACATTCTGGTATTTACACCAACAACTTCAGTGGGGATAATTTTAAATGAAACAGGATATCTACCCCTTTACTTTGTTATGGATGTATGTAGCTAGTGGGTGTAAACAGCTCACCTTGTCCGGTATGAAATGTCTCAGCTGAAGACAAAACCAGCTCCAACCTGGTAAGAATTTTCCCCATTTTTTCAGGCTGTGGCTTACCATTTTACTTTGTTCAAGGAAGGATATTTAGATTAAAAAGCACTTTGAAATAAGGAGATCAGCTAAATATATTGCTAAATATTTAGTATTCCCTTCCACATGCTCATAAGCCTTATATCGTTTCCTGTTATCAACACAATTTTATGTAGGTGCACACCCTACATAAGGTGCCCAGCTGCATGGCATTCTGTTGGATTCAGTAACAGACTTAAATTTAGTAATTTTCTGATTGGAAATAATACCATTATTCATGTGCCCTTGTACCAACTCCCAAGCTACCGTCTGGCTCTCTTGATAATATTACGTACCTGATGCACATTATCTCAGAGGTCAGTGCGAAGGGAAAGGTGTTATACAACTCTCAAGAACAAATCCTCCAAAGAAGAGATCTCAGATAGGCACAAAAATATTATAGGCTAATCTTGGCATAACATCTGCTGGGTTCTTACACACATTAAACATATGCAGTGCTCTCTTTCTAAGTGTTACTTATAGCTGAGATGTCTGCACTTCTTCAGTATACTTAGTGTAGTCATTGGGATATCTGGCACACGAATGGTAAAGAACTGTAATCTAATGGGCTAAACTGGGGGAAATATGAGCTTATTCTTATTTTTGAGGTTACCTGGAGGTTTTTTTAACAGCTTATGTTACTATGCAAGTAACCAGCAAAGGCAAATAACTAAAGGTGGCTATCTAAATCCAGAAGCAGCTGAGCAATGGCAGTCAGTTTGTATTCAGAATTTTGCTTCCCTTACACACCCACTTGGAAAATTTTCTATTTATTTTCTTGGTGGCATGATTGCTGTATTTGAAAATGACATGTAACGTCCTCTAGCAGAGAGGCTGTGGTGAAGAAGCAAAGACTAAAACTGTGTCAGCGCGACAGTCCACGTGTGAGCGCAGAGTAAGCTGGAGGTACAAGAGCCCACCTTATAGTAGCTTGGGTACCAAAGCACACACTAACCTGCACTGAGCTCCCTGGTGCTGTGGCCAAGCACCTTCCAGCAGCCAACCTTACTCCTGCATGACTGTATTGCAGCCCAGTCACTTGTGTGACCACAGTGAAGGCACAAGTGGAGACCGATGCAGTCCCAATGGAAAGGGAGAAGCTGTGCAGCTGCAAACAGCTGCCATGGCCTGGGACAAGGAGCATCAGCTAATGAGTGTTAATGGGGACAGAGCACCTCTAGGCTTCTCCCCTCCCCACCCCCAGATCTGCATCTCCGAGATTCTCCATGCAGTGAGTTGCATGCAATTATGTATGAAAGCTGTCAAGAGCTGGAGATTAAAATATTTTATTTGCCTGAGAGGAGAGAACTTACTGTCACAAGCCAGGAACTGTGATGAGATCTTGTTTACCAGGCAAATGTGGGGTTAGAAATCAATACACCAAAATTGCCATGACCAGAAATTAGACTCACTTAGTGAACAAAATTCATTAAGACAAGCTATGCTTCACATCACACCTTTGCGTGACTGATTTAACAGTTACTTCATTTTTTACTTTCTCCCAGAATGACTCCTTTAGAGCAGAACATTTATATAGTATCACTTAAAAAAATCTGAAGGAGAAAATAATAAAAAATATTAGCAGTCCTTTCTAATTAAAACATACTAATAAAGGCTTTAATTAAAATGATTTTGAAAAACTTAACATAAATTTTTAAAAAACCACAAATGTGTGCAGAAAGTCACTTGTGCAACATCTTTAGCAATTGCTTTTAAAGAAGCTTAATGGCAACTCCATTTTGTTAGAGGCAGAAACACTGTGGTGGGTTGGGGGCAGGGGGGGGTTGGTAGTGGGGGAAGGGCCACCTT
>NW_010306231.1:0-1138 GCF_000700745.2 Antrostomus carolinensis
CCCAAGGGACAGGGGAGCAGGGGGCTGGCCCAGCCCGGGGGTGCGGCACCCTGCGAGGGGTGAGGGATGCTCCCCAGGTACCGTCCTGCTATCCATCCCGACGCAGGGGTTTGGCAGCATCCCTGCTGTGCCCCATCCCACCCCCTGCATGCTGCCGTGTGGCCATGGGTGGGCTTCAGGGGGGCTGTGGGAAGGCAGAAGGGGCCGGGGGCACCATCCCCTCCCCACTCTTTGCAGGTACTCACGCTGGGACAGCCTCTCCCCCGCTCACAGCTTTGGCAACCACCAGGCAGCAGCGGGATCTGCAATGGGAAGGCAGAAGGGGCCGGGGGCACCATCCCCTCCCCACTCTTTGCAGGTACTCACCCTGGGACAGCCTCTCCCCCGCTCACAGCTTTGGCAACCCCCAGGCAGCAGCGGGTCCTGCATCCCCCATGCCAGGGGAGCAAGGACTCCCATCAGCGACCTGATGTGGGGCAGGCAGTGCCACGGGGGGTCCACGGGCCAAATCCAGCTCATCCCTGTGAACAGGGGGAACACAGCCCCTCCAGGGAAAGGCCAGTGAGTGCCCAGGGCATCTTGGCCATGGTAACTGCAGCCCCCAGGCTTGGGGCACAGGCCTCTGCAGCTGCACTGGGGGGACCCACATCCCCCTGGGTCACTGAGGAACAGCACACTGGTGGGGCAGGATTCAGCCCTTTCCCCTCCAGCCCTGGCATGAGGCCACATCATGCCATAGCAGCCCAGAATCTCACAGCCACTCAGCACCGGCCGGCCATGGGGTACAGCAGCTGGGGCAAGAGCCTCAGCACCCACCTGGGCATCACAGGAGCCCAGTGCAGGGGACAGGGCTGTTCAGCTCCTCAACACGGAGGCAGCACACACCGTCCCCATTGCAGCCCTCCAGGCAGGTCCCAGGGGAGCTGGTATCTCGCCAGCAGAGCTGGGCTCCCACAGCGGGCAGGTAGGCAGCAGGGTGAAAACACAGGAACACAGTGTTGTCACATTCTCCTAAAATATCTCTGCCCTCATCAGGCAGAAAGGAGGCCACGGGGCCCAGCCCGCAGCTCCTCTCACCAGCACTCACCAGCCCTGGCCGGGACTCTGCCAGGATGAGCAAAGCCGGTGGCAGCGCGAG
>NW_010306231.1:1165-2851 GCF_000700745.2 Antrostomus carolinensis
GAATGGGCTCTGGCTCAGCAGAGCCACTTGGCCGCCATGTGCTGCAAGGGGACAACACACCCGCTGGGGCTCGTCCTTGATGGGGGCTCTCTGAGAAACCTTCATCCCCCCTGGGCAGAGCAGCCCCAGGCAGGTACCCAGGCAGTGCTGAGCCACACGTTTGGCACCGGCCTGGGGTTCAGAGGAGGGTGGCAGCACAGGGTTCCCCTGAGCTGCTCTGGATCTGCGCCACAGTTGATGCTTGGCCCCTGCTCCAGGGATGAGGTAGTTTGCAGAGGGCTGCAATCATCCTTCCGGAGCAAGCTGCAAAGCAGAGGGTCTCACCAGGTCTGCAGCCTGCCACCGATTGCTGCTGGGAAGGAGAGGAGCTGCTCCAGTAGCCGGGGGAAACAGACCTCTTTCGGAGGCACAAGGCCACCAAGTGGCACAAGCACCTCACCCACCCTCCACGGTGGGACAGTCCATAGTGCCAGGCAGTGGTGGAAAAGCCCAGACCCTCAGAGCTTGAGGGCCGATAGGACCCACCATCCCTATGCTTTTGCCTTCCAGGGCATCGAGCAGGGCAGAGGTGTCCCCCAGGACATCCTTTTAGGTTTTCAGGCTTCTCCAGTGGTGATTTTCAGCAAGGAGGGCAGGAGCAGAGGTGTCACTGCAGAGGACACGTGGGCAGGAGCATCAGCAGCACCGTGTCACAGCCCAAGATCCAGTACACAGCAGGAAACGAGTCCCTCATCCCACAAAGGGCCCTGCCAGGACCAGGAGCAGCACATTCAGCCCATGGTCCTGCGGGTCCCAGAGAGCCCTGCATGGCTGGAGGGGGACACAGAGCCTGGCTGAGGGGCAGGAGTGGCGTGAGGAAGTAGAGGGGCCATCACAGACATAGAAAGGCAGCAGCAGCACCAAGGTACTGTGCCGTACCCTGCTCCCACCCGTCCCTGGCTGCCCAGTTCTCTGGGGTGCACCACCGACTGCTGGCACCAGCACCAGGCAGGAGCAACCTCCAGTTTCTATAGGAACCAGATCAAACCTTGAAAGAGCCGCTCTGTACTTGCCGGTCTCTTGCTGCTGCAGTGGTGGTGGAGAGCTCATGGCTGATCCTGCAGATCTGCACCGTCCTCGTACAGAGAGACCACGTCCATCAACCTGCGCCACGGAGCCAGCTGAGGTCCCAGCAGACACATGTACTCACAGCACCAAGGGCAAGAGCCATGATAGGAGAGAAAATACTGCTGAGAAATAAAAATAGTCACTTAAGCTGCAGCCATCGATCGGTTGTGGGCACGGTGCCACCCTGCTGGGAACCCCCGCCACGTGCAAGCGCTGCACCAACACAGCTGAGGTGCCAAGAACAGCTCCTGGAGGTAAATCCTGCACTGCTGCCTGTGAGCCCAGCCCAGGGACCTGGGCTGATGGGGACAGTGACAAGGACTTGAGCTGCCAGAGCGTGGTTCACATTGCCCAGAGATGGGTGCACAAAGGGTTGTGGGCATCCACAGAGGCAAGTGCAGTGAGGAGGTGAAGCTCAAGAGGAAGAAATACTCCAGCCACTCCTGATTTTCCGTTAAAATTTTTGATCTCCGTACTAAGCTGCTGTTAGCCCAGGGAGACAGGCAGGAGCGGGGCAGGGAGGGCAGCCGGCACCGGCACAAAGGGGACACTGTGGCCAGCAGATGTGCTGGCCACACG
>NW_010306231.1:2928-8583 GCF_000700745.2 Antrostomus carolinensis
CCACAGCACAGCCCCTCCATTCATCCCGTGCTCCCGCCACTGCTGGGGTCAGTGACATCTCCCCCTGCCCGGCGAGGCTGGCCAGCCCCCCACGGCCTGGCACCCCCTGGGGTCACTGCCAGCGCGTCCCCTACACACATCCGAGTCCCCGGTGTTCTCCCAGGGTGGAGCACCCCGAAAGCACCACGCTGAGCACAGCTGCTAATTGCCCTCTCAGGAAAATGCATTTTAAGCTGGTAAGAGCTTAGAGCAGAAGGCTGCCCAGTAATGCCCCTGTCACTGCATCTGAGCATCAGTGCTGACAGCCATCCCCCCTCACACGGGGTGCACAGGGACACACACAGCTGCGTGTCCCCAGGGAGTGGTGGTGAGCCCCAAGAGTGGTGACAGTGCTCCAGGCTGCTCCCTGCACCCCAGCATCACCCTTGTCCCCAGGTGACGAGAGGGCAGGAGAGCAGGACAAGTTGTATCTGCACAGGGTCTTGCAGCATCAGCAGAGCCCCCGGGGGCCCCCACCACACTGAGCCCCCCAAGTGCTCACGACATAGCAGCTGCTATAGAGACACACTTGTCCCCTCTGAGACCAGCAGTTCCCCTCAGGTGAACCAGCATCTCCCAGCCTGGAGCAGAGATGAAGCTCCAGTTCCTCTGGTTTGGGTCCAGCAGCGACGGAGGCGGCTGGGGCGGCAGCTGCCCTCTGCGGGTGCAGGAAAAGGGACCCGCGGTGACGATGACACTGCACGCTGGACGGCTTTCAGCAATGAACGCATCCTGCGGCCAGGAGCAGAGCACAGGGACAGCCCAGCAATGCTGCGGGGACTTGTTCTGCAGCACACACAGCAAACACCATGAGCTCAGCAGCTCAAAAAAAACCCCAAATAACAGTGAATGTTTCCAGGAGCTGAAGCGTGAGCAGGTGTCACCAGGGACAGGTCCAGACCGTGCAAAAGGGAACTGTCACTCTTTCACTGCACCCAAAACCAGCCCCTCTCATGGCAGGCTGGGGTCAGGAGGACAATTTTTAACTCTTTAATTCCCCCGGGTGAAATGGATTTCACTCAGCATGGCTCTGGAAAATCCAGTTCCAGCACTTGCACCTCAGGCCATCTATGGGACTGTCACCAGGACAGGGGCGTGGACATGGGTTTCTATGAGCCTGTGGCACTGCACACACTGCCCAGACTGCTCCAGAAGAGGCAGGGGTAGGTGCCAGCAGCACAGCCTTCCCCTCCTAAAGGGGACATTCTCCAGCCAGCACCCTGACCACACCAACGTTTGGAGTCTCCAGTCGTGTTGCTGTGAGTATGAACTACAGGACAGCAGTGATGACACTGAACACACCTGGCCAGGACAGAAGAGGTACGACTGTTTGGCTGGGACCTGCCATGGCTCCATCCTCTATCCCACCAGCCTGCCAGCTCCAGCTGCAGGCCTGCACGACTAAACCAGCACAAGTGTTTAAGAGGCTCAGGTTTACAGTTGGACTAGATGATCATAATGGTCTTTTCCAACCGAACTATTCTATGATTCTATGATTCATGTATCCAGCAAGTCCTTTTGAGGGAATATTCCCTGCTCTCAGCCAGCTTTGTTAAATAATTGAGAGTTATGGGCTCTTTCAAGAGAGGCAGCATCCCCTCCCAGCTCCCTGTGCTGCCTCTCTCTCTGCACACCCCAGCTCATTGCCTTTCCCCACAGCTCTGAAGGGGATTTGGAGTCTGGAGTGTCAAGCAGCTCGGGGTTGGTGTAGACAGACACGCCATCTGCTGTACAGCTCCCCGCAAGACAGACAGGTCCCAGCACCCAACAGGAAACCCTCTGTATGCCCCAAAATACAGCTCTTGGCCAAGGCTTCTCCTGCCAGCCCACCCAAGGTCACCCCAGGGCCCTCCCTCCAGCCCTCGTACCACGCAGAGGGTGTAAAACACAACTGAAGGAATGGCACACGACCCAAACCCTTCCTTTAAGAATTCAGCAAAAAGTCTGGAGCTTGAATTTTGAAATAGGTGAAGAGGTCAGGCCAGCTGGGCCCCTCCTCAGGCTCTTCCACCGGCTTCCCTGCTGTCTGCTGGGCACACAGAGGCAGCACAGCTCAGTGCCAACACTGTCCCCTCTGACTCCACGTCAACTCTCCAACTGACCTGGTTCATTCCCCAGAGTCCTGCAGCCCCGTGCTGGGAGCTGGGTGTCCGAACACCCCTCCCACCCAACCCAACCGCCTGCCCGAGGCTGGGCATCTTCCCCATGGGCTGGAGAAGGCAGCAGGAGTAGGCTGCACTTCCCTCCTCTGGTATATAGCCAAGACTTTCTTAAAATTACAGTTCTATAGGTACATTCCACTGAATTTGTACACAAATGGACTTTGGCAGCCTCCCTGCTTGAAGTTAAATGTGTCTATTGATCTTTTTGCAAGATCACAGCTCAGAAGCGTGATTTAACAAGACCTTCCTTCACAACGCTGAGGAACCACATCGATACAGAAATCAGGAGACATTGGAACAGGCCATTTCTCTTACAGAACACAATTTATTTGGCATTTGGATGAAATGTTTCTCACAGCATCTTGAGAAAAAAAGAAAGATTAGTGCCAACCCCAAAGAAAGAAGTTAAAACAAAAAAGCAGAGTCACAGGGACTGAATTATTATAGTATCAAATTTAAATTCTACATGGTATTTCACAGAATATCAAAATCTTTTATACACTGCCACAGTTAAGTCCAGTCACAAACCAACTACACAGGAGAAGCCTGCAAATGCAGCACTGGCTAAAATTATTTACCAGAAGATAAAAAGCACTGTCTCACTCTCTCTCGCAGCCTCCCAGCCAGCCTGACACTCAGGGCACAGCACAGCAGCACGGCCACAGGCACAGCCTGCAAGTGCAGCATCTCCACTGGCATCGACTCCAACCCACTCAGCGCTCAAGGTGGACAGCACTGGAAAATTAAAGCTATGTCGTACCGCAGCAGGCAGGTAATGTAATGCAGGCTGTTGTTAGGGGAAGCAGATCTTTACCACCAAAAGTGTCTATATTCCAAAGAAAAGCGTTTTTCATTTGGAACTGGGGAACATCAAAAGCAAAATGTATGAACTTTGATTTGCCTTCTCTATACTAATCTGCTCTAATTTTAGGGTCCAGCTCCCAACTTGCAAGGGAAACTTAAAAGACATTTCTGTGTATTCCATGTTCCTTAGCTAGGGAGAAAAAAAGATGTTTCAGCAACTGGAAAAAAAAGAAAGACGCATGTTATGGATTGTGTGAGTAAACAATAAAACTTCAGTGCTTTGGCACTGAAAATCCACATCTGAAAGGTAAAAACATCTTCAAAAACAGCTTCAAATTCAGTTAACATTAGATGGGGAAAGAACAGTAATTACTGGTCACAAAATCATTTTCTTCCCAAGTGAAACTCAAGAGATATGTGAACAGGCCATCACCCCGTGACACCTGTGGAGGCAGAGCACCCGCTGACTGTAAGATGAAGCCTTCAGAAAAAAATTTCCACCTACTTCATTCTTCTTCTAGATCAGTGTCCTGCCATGAATGGCCAAAGGAATAGTTTGAGGCTCAAAACTAGACAAGACTGAAAGTTATGCAGACAAGCTCTCTGTACATCTGAATGACAGTTTCGATCTTCTAGCACAGAATGAAACCCACCATCCCTCTAACATCACAATACTCTACAACTCACCCAGTAAAAAAATCAGAGGCTGCTGTGAGAGTGTGTTCAGGTATCACCGATAACACCAACAGACATGAGTGTCGAGGGCTGAGACCTCATTATGGCACCACAGTTTGTCGTAAGGATGGGGAATCTGAGGAGCAGTTTTGTCCGAGGCCACAACAGGAGGTGTGAGCCCTGAGCAGAACTGAGCACTGTGACTTCACAGCGACTGCGGCCAGAGACCTCCTAAGAGAAATGCTCTCTGCTCATGCGTGCTGCTGGCAACGACGTGGCAATGCCATCTCCCCTGCTGGGTCTGGAGGGACATTTAGGATGTATCAGTAAAGAAAAATATCCAGAGAAGTGAACAGTGGTGGGCAAAAAAATAACAAAATAACTCCAAAGATCTCATCAATCTAATGGCAATCAAAACAGAAAGGTCTTCCTCAGGCAAGCATCAACCCTCTGCCGTCGGTGCTCAGGACAAACTGCTTACCAGTCGCCTTGCCAAGGGCAAGGAAGGTTTGCTGAGGAGTCAACTGCTGTCGAGAGAACTTAACTCTTCCCCAGTTGGTCCAGAAGTCTGAGTCGTCATGACATCCTCTGCTACAAAGGCTCTTAATCCAAGAGAAAGTACTCAATGTGAAAATTTGACATTAAAAAGGGAAAAAAACCCGACAATTTTATTGCCAAATTAGAAGCTCACCGAGAGGTAAATGAGCTGTACTTAGTGAGCTGCTCTGTTCAAGGCAAAATTTCCGTTATTTGCAGTTAAGATGAAGGAGGATAGCGGAGAAGAGAGAAAAGAGCAGCCACCATGCCAATACACAGTGGGAAAGGCTCAGAAGCAATGAGCAAAACATCACAGTGAGGCTTCTACAAAGAAGCCTTCATTTGGAATAGCTACAACCAGGAGCCACCGTGAAGTTGCCAGTTGTAACAGAGCTTATTTTCAAATAGAATTCACCACAGAACCACAAGTAAAGTTAAAAAAAAGGTATCAAACAGATTCCCGTAGCATTAGGAGAAGTGTGAGGTAAGGTTTCTGTTCACCTCAGCCACAAAACACAGCTTCAGGGATTGAATCAAGCCCAAAGGCCTTTTGTTATTGCGCTAGGATACTACAAAGATCAAATATTCCATCTGGCTTCAAAAGAAAGTGGAAGTTTTCTATTTTGCACTGCTAACAAAATATTTTTCAGGAACAGATAGTAGTAGCATAGACTTTGCATCCTACTTAAGTGTACACTATCACAGCCTGTCCTACAACAGGGTGTAGCCAGCTCGAGAGAAGTATTAACCCTACGAGTCTAGTTTATATCCCAGTGCTTCGCTTCACCTAGCTGGATGCAGCACAAAGGTTATGGTCTACAGTATGTATATATATTTATATATCTATATATCACCACCCAGAAACACACGCACACACACGCATTCGTACCTATAAAACTAAGGAAAAATCAGTACATACAATGTATAAAACGTATGGATGTGCTCAAAAACGCACAAAACCCGCTTTATTTTCATACTTCAGAAATGCTCGATAGTTTGTACGCATGGTTCTGACTACTGCTATCCATCCACCTCATTAGAGCAGGACCTGAACTCAGAGGAGGAGACGGTAAGAGATCCCACGGGGTGGAGGACTGCTCCTCTCGTTTCGTACCACTGCTGTTAGAGTCAGTCAAACCAGAGAGCAGGACGCGGGCGGTGGCACGGCTCCAGGCGGAGAGGCTTCCTAACAGAGCTTCCTTCCTTCCTTCCTCCCACTCGTGTGCCAGCAGTGCACCCCAGAACTGTGATTCACGCTCTCCGATGGATTCAAGATTGTTAGCAAGTGTCTGAATGTCAAGACATCAGATACAATCCCAATAACAAAACTCACAGTTTTCTGTGCAAAAGGAGTTGAATTGTCAAGACCAATCCCCCAGTACAGTATAAGCCTACAGGCGAGACACAGAATAGAAAGTAGCAGCATAGTCAATGGGGA
>NW_010306231.1:8616-34333 GCF_000700745.2 Antrostomus carolinensis
TAGGATTTGTCATACAAGTATGATTTTGCATCATTACTAGAAAAATAGATCACATACACACCCCACACACAGTGTTTTCTTCCTCTCCCTCTAGGTTTGTACCCTTCATAAGGTAACAGAAGAACACTCACAAGGGGCATTCTTTACAAATTCCTTGTAATTCAACTCATCTGCTGACTGCTACAGTGAGTCAAGAAAAAGCAGAGGCAAGAGGAGGATGAGGGGAAAGGGTAGGTTATTTGTACACCGAAATCCAAACTTAAATCTAGAATCACCTGTGAAGATTATCTTGCGCTCATTATCAAAAGCAACAGTGCTTGACTTTGTGTTTAGTGAGGGAGTGAATGAATCTTTTTGACATCTGTAAATCAACTTAGTAAACTAGGAGTTCAATCTGAGGGGGAAATTTAAGATGACATATCAGACTGAAGCAAACTGCTTTATTGATTTAAGTACACTAATCTCATTATAACCCCTCGTGGGACCTGGATAAATGGTCTGAGGGCCACAGAGGAAATCCCTACAACAGGGTTGGCAATGGGACTCAGATAAGGAACAAGTGTCCAATTGGAATTAAATATCATGTACAGTGCATGCTGATCACTGTTTTTAAATTGTATTTGTAGAAGTGTAAAGAAGTGAAATGGAAGGGAAGGAACATACTTACATGCTAAATATAGCATGCAATAAGAGAAGTGAGAACAACAGTCTTTTATCCAGGCCAGTTTTGTGCAACTGTTCACTGTAAAGGAGTTAAACTACAAAGAAAAATACCTCAGTCTTCCTTATGGGATTATAACAAACAGGTGCTTCATACAGTGAAGTCAGACTGCATCAGAGTTAACTGCTCCCCATCTCTTCCCTACAGTACTACCTAACACACAGGAGGATTCTACTGAAGGGACACAAGCATTATACAAACCCAGTTTTCTTTATGGGCCAGAAGTTTACCCAACAACGTGAGATTTTGCAGCTACCAACAACAAATAATTGTAACTGCAAATCCTAGTTTTCTTAGTACTCACTTGTGACCTATTGTGTAGATATTCATCCTCCAGTCCCTATGGTGTTCTGAAACAGCAAGGTAGATCAAAACACCAAGTGTTTTATACAGTGTAACTCTTACTTTGTGGCATGTGTTTTAGCTCCTCAGTGTTCCTGCTCTGTAAAACAGGCCCCCAGCCCCCTGTCCTGTCCCAGTTCTGTCTTCTCTGCCTTTTCTAAGTGTAGCACTGAAGCAAGAGAGAAAGCAATTGACTGAACAGTGACTGCCCCCACCCTCCTTTTCCATCATCTGTTCCCTGGGTCCAGCAGTATCCAGCCAAATCCAAGCAGCTTTTTTCTGATGTAGATTTTGTTTCCTCTCAGGTTAAGGAAAAAAAAAAACAAAAACAAACAAAAAACCAAAAACCAAACCTACCTATATTTTTCACCTCCTTAGAAGTCAAAGGAATTCTCTGCACTCTTTTCCATAGCCAATGGAAAGAAAGAGCAGTTATACAATCCATATTTACAGAACAAACCGATTAGTGAATGAATAACGACAGCCAGAAAACGAGAGGCACGATCCTAATCTAGAACATAAAAGTAGTGTTCAAAAAACAAAGTGAAGATTCCTTCTGGAGTTCAAACCTCGGATTAGTGTTTGTCTGTGCAAACAGTTGCTAGAACTATTTCTGACCGGCAGTCGGCTTTTGACTCCTTTATACGATGGTATTGAGAGAACAGTGGCTGTGACGGCTGCCTGTAAGAGTTTCTGCCGGTGTGTTTTCATTTAGCGGTGTGTCAGGAGGAACAAGAAAGGTGCTGCTGTCAGCAGAGTCTTCCAGCTCCACTGGAGAAGGACCAACTGAGGGAGGAAGTGATCCCTCTGTAAGCTGTGGGGATACATCACAGTTTCCTAGTGATGGAGGACTGCTTTGCACAGTCTGAGAAAGAACTCCATCTGCAAAGGACAAAAACCAAGCAGAATCAGAACATGAAGTATATAATTTCACATTCCCAAATAGATTTACTCTCTGTATTTTTGGAAGCTCTGAGTTTTTCCTGGTTTTCCATTAATGCACAAAGAGATGGTACTGCAAAAGAGGAAAATTATGTCGCAAAAATAAAGCTTTGATATATAAATAAGATACTGGCACTAATCAGGCTCACTTATCTTGTGAGATACGCTGCTATAAAATCCCAAGTTAGAATAATTTCTACAGTATGTGAATATCGCAGCTGCAAAACTGAAGAGCACTGGGTGAATCATTAGAAAGTGGTATTTTTGGTCAATTTTTGGGGGTGTGGGTGGGGGAGGTGGAGAGGAGAGAAGATGCTGGATATATTTTATTTAAAATGTCTTGTACTTTATATTTGTTCTACTTTTTAATACCAATCTCTACAGACCTATCTCCAAAAGAACAGAAAAGGGACCAGCATAGTGGAAACTAGGTAACCAGGTAACCTATCCAAGGTAAGGCTTGAAAATAGGTAAGGTCTAAGAGTTCAATTGCTTGCAGCATGGATTCCACTTGTAATTTAGATGATCCAAAGGACCTTTGAGAAAAAACAGGTTTAATGATTCATTTTAACAAAAGATTTTTCCCTTGCAGAAATAGGAGATTTTATTGTGAAGTATCTTCTCCCATCACAATCACTAAAACACATGATTATATTTTAAAAAAAAATATACTCTTTAGCCAAAATGAAAAAGATGAAGAAAATATAAGTTATTGCCTGCATACCTGGAGTAGAACAAAGGATACTGTCTGGATTCACAGAAGCCTCATAAGGAGGAGGTGGGTCATCTGGATGTTGAATATCTGGATACTTGTAAGCAGTATAGGGTGGAGGTGGATCATGGAAATGAAATGCCCCACCTTCCCCATCATCTGAAAGATGCAGTGGAGTAAGGCCAGTTCCAAAACCATCAGGACCGTAATCAAAGCCAGGCATCCTGCGGCCCAAGTTAAAATGGTGCACTATTTAAAGAGAGAAAAAAAGAAAAAGTAAGCGACTTTATCTCATGCTTTCTTCTTCAATTTAAGGCAGATCTCAACACCTTTTTCCTCTTTTCACACCCAAGGAACTTGTGTCTCCTGAAGACCTAAAAAATTCTACATAACCTGTACAAGTCAACTCACTGCAGTTACACCTGCTCCCAGCCTGCTTGTTTTGCATAACATCCAAATTTGAATCTAACCTCTTCAAACTAAGGAGGTCATTCACACAGAGAAGATATTTCAGATTTTGACCACATACAAACAAAAAATATTTTTCCATTATCGGCTAGAAGAAATTTTAAAAGTAAAATTTGAAGAACCTTTTTAATTTTAAAAGTAAAGTTTGAAGAACCTACCAAAGCACACACACAGGCAGAATCAAGCAAAATCATGAGATTTCTCACCTTTACATACATCAATCTGTCAATAATAAGCACGAGGCACAAGATAGGTGTTGATATAGAAGTTTTTTCTTTGAGTGGGGAGTGGTTCAGAGAACCAAAACTTGTACAAATCATGACCAGTCCAGGCAGCCAGCACAGAGCTACATTTGGGTACAGCACTGACTAGATCTATAACCAGACTTCCACTGATGTTTTCCACAGACTTGTGTTTCTTCTGCTCTTTTTATTCTGAAGCACATACACTACTCAGATCAAGACTTGTTACAGACACAGGCTACTTACAATTTGCTCCAATCAAAGATTCTATGCGCTCTCTCCGCCTCTGGCGTAGCCGGTGGACCATGAAAAGCAGCAGAGAGAGGATGAGGAAGGAGGAAATACAGCTAACAATCAGCCGCATCCCACCGGCCATCGAGTCAAACAAACTGTTGCCATCTGTTACATAAAACATGTAAAAGGAGCTTGTTACTTTTGTTCAAGACTAATTTTTCTTGATGTTCTTCTGTCAGTAATGGAGAGATAAATGCAGACTGGAGATTCATTAGCCTGGTTTAACGCTTCTCTATATTTCAAAAGTGTAAGAAAATTATGAATCATCAGGTGATTTATCTATTTATTGTAAGAAGATCTAAAAGTTTCTAAAAATATTTTAATCAGCAAAAGGGACAAAATGTTGAAGGCTTCAGGTCTCTGAAAACAGGAAAAGGAAAGGTTAATGGCATTTGCACATCCTCTTGTCTCCCTGGCATGGCTGATGATGTTCTACTAAATGGGACAGTAGGCCTGGAAGCTATAGGAAAGGCCTGAGAACTGGTATACCTACATACTATTTCTACATGACTTCTGG
Source organism: Antrostomus carolinensis (assembly GCF_000700745.2). NCBI lineage: Eukaryota > Metazoa > Chordata > Aves > Caprimulgiformes > Caprimulgidae > Antrostomus > Antrostomus carolinensis. Next base: position 12,855 of record NW_010306231.1, read on the forward strand.
ACATCTTAACTTTTCCATTTCCAACAACAAAATCTCTAAGCATTGTTATTATCACTAAGATGTGGTCATCTGAATTCCGTATGTCATTGGTATTTTGGTTAGTACCATTAAGTGACAGGAACGAAAAATACCTTAAAAAGGTGAATCAACATGATAATCATCTTTCAGGAACTGAAGAGATTAAGGTAAATAGGAATTAAATCTTTTACTAGAAGCACACAGAATCACATAGAAAGCAAGCAGAACATGAAACAGACCCAGGAGCTTAGGACTTTAAGAGCTCTATACCATTGCTAACTAGATCCACACTTGGAAGGCTGTTGGGAGCAAATTATCACTGTTGTACCAGCACCAGACACGAGAGGTATTAATTTTTCACAATTCAACTAATCACACTTGGTTATGCTTAAGTAGCATGCACACATACAGATACTCTGTACAAAGAAAAACAACCTAAAAATGACTGTGCTGTGCTCTTTACACCAATTTTCCATTAAAGAGCTCTGAATGAGAAACTCGCCCAGGTCAGGTGTGGATCCCAGACAGATGAAGGGGCTGCACAACCTGGTCACCTACTGCTACAGGACACAAGCACTACCAGCTACAAACTCCTCTCCCCAGCCACTGCACTTCCGAGAGCAACCAGCCAGATCCTGGCCATCTCTCCTTCCCCACACCCACCACAGCTCTCTCGATACTTCTCCTTTCACTAACAGCAGCTAAATCTGTAACAAACATTCTTTACAAAGGAAAGCTAAAAGCCTCACAAAAATTGTAGAGTACTGACTTGCTACAAATGCTAGTAACAGAAAAATCCAATTAATTTATACATCGTTAAAGAACGTGGCTAACAGGTTGGTATTTACTGCATAATGCATTCTTGGCAACAAGAAATTCATTTAATAGTGCACTATACATAGAGCTCGAACATTACACCCTCTCAAATCTGGCTGTGCAGTACAAAAGCCTCTGTGCTGTCAAACCTTTTAGCAACTCTTGCTGTCAGAGCTTCAAGCGATGCAGTCATGCACCTACCAACCAACACACCCTCCTGAACACCACAGACCTGCCTTTGTTCCTCCTCCATTTTATGGCAATGTTGAGTTCATGAACATCATAAATCAGTGCTAATAACTGCCTTAAATAAAGTGACTTAAGAAAAATTTACACGCAGGTGAGCATGATGCAATCTTGTAGGCAGAAAGGCTGACTTCCATGTGTTCTCTTTAGGCCAACTACCATTGCCATTTTTGGATCTTCTGGGGCTTCTTGGGCATCTACCACACTGCTCCCAGTCTGTGAGAGCTCCTAAAATTCAACCCATTTGGCTGGATAAACTATTGTCAAGTAAAGATCCAGATTAAAAAAAAGACAAAGACCCAGCTTGTACAGAACAAGATAAATCATCACAGAGATTTCCAAGCCACATAAATACAAATAGATTATTTCAGAAAGGCTGTTTTATACTCATTACAGTAGTAACACCCTGTAACTGCACCAGCTTAGTCACTAGAAAAGCTTCTGCACCATCAGCTCTTTCAAAGTATTTTATTTCTTTTATTACCTTTGCACAAATAAGAGCTGCAGGTCTGTCTAAACAAGAGCCACACAGAAAAAATATTTTCTACCATATTCATGAAGTGGCAATAGACAGACTACCTTGGTTTCAGCATTAGTACATGAAAGATTTTCCTCTGCTATTTATCTTCAACTAAATGAGGACAAGCATCTTTCAAAGAGTATAGCTGTGATTGCTCATCTTACTCCTACCACTGAAAAAATCCCCTACTATCAAGTCCTTGAGTAATATTCGGTATCCACTTGCAATCATTGCTCACCCACTCACACTGTGAGAGCTGATTACCTGCCAACCCAACAGCAGGATTTATTTCCCCTCGGTCTCTCCTTGGGCGATTAATTTACTTACTGTTGATTAGTAAACTGTTTTCTTTCCTTTGCAACAGAGCTTAGGGAAGATATATGTAAGAACTGAACAAAGATAAATACATGCTGATTAAAGAAAGTAACTCATTAATTTTGTCATCTGGAATAGTCATTTATAAAAACCCAGAAGGAAAACTGAAATGCTTCATTTAAAATTTTTAGTGTTTATCACTAGCTGAAGTAACTTCATTACGAAGGAAGTTTGACAACTGCTTGACGATTTTTCTCTCAAAAACTAAGTTACTGAAAAAACTAGAACACTTCAGGCAAGAGTATAATGAAACAGTCTTATTTAGCATCAGTACAGAAAGAAGAGCTTAAGGATCAGAAAGGATGTGGTAAAATACACTCTTCAAATCAGTATTCATGGAATACATAGTTAAGACCCACAGCAATAAGCAAGGATTAAAGAGAACAGCACGATGTTATCCCAGGTCATCTTATCTTGTCTGCTCTATGATGCTTTGCTGACACTATTCCTGAAGATAAAAAAAGTGAAGACAAAGTCTTAACTCTGCTGATAAGAGTGGGAGGAAACTCCTGCTTTTTCCCCACTCTTTCACCAACCAACCTGTAACACCAGCTGTGAACATCTGTTAAGCTTAACCCTCAGAACAAATGTGAATTACAACAAGGAGGAGTCAGTGGCCTTTAATGATTAATTTCTGTAGTGAAGACAAATAAGACTGCAAATTGGAAGCCAGTAAGTACCCGTTTTTTCTAACGGACTGAAAGAGAAGCCTCTGATGGGAAGAGCTGACTTTCTGTGTTTTCCATAGAAGTTCAGAACAACAGTTTCTTAGTGCACTCAGCTCTAAGATCAGGTTATTTTAAAATACTTCAGGAAATAATAGTATGACAGAATGGTTGAGGATGGAAGGGACATCCTGACATCATCTAGTCCAACCCATGCTCAAGCAGCATCAGCTAGAGCAGGTTGCCCAGGACAGAATCCAATCGGGCATTGAATATCCCCACAGATGGAGACTCCACAAGCAATCTGCTCCAGTATTTGACCACCCTCACAGTAAATTCCAAATAAATTTCTTTCCTCAAGTCTCTTTACAGAAAAATAACCCCCTCAAAATCTACATCCCCAAATGGTGACTGACAAACAGTTCAGAGTCAACTAAAGGCCTTACTGATCCAAAATGAGAAGCTGCACTGATATGCCAAATCCAATAAGGAAGGTTGCACGTCCTGATTATTATTGAAACTCTCTATATAAATTTATAAACTTTCTTTCCCACGTGATCCCTGCAGGCAAACTTCCACACACATAAATGCTCATGTGAAAAAGATGCTTAATTAGTGCTCAAGAGAAAAGTCTTTTCATGACAACTAAGCATGACAAAGGAACCAGGCAAGACACACTACTAAAAGTCCACAGCAGTGTCAACCTCCATACAGAAAATAAGCTACTACTGCTCCTATATAAGTAGCATCAAGGATGACAAATTACTTCTAGCCACAGTCAAGTGTTTCATTTCCCCTGATTTGAGATCTTTCCCCACCAGGTGTTTGTATCCAGCAATATCAAGGCACTGAAAGGATGCATCGTTTCAAGCAGTTATACCCAAAAATAAGCAAGTTGAGCACTGAAATAATTTTTCTTGACAAAACTGTAGCAGTCAACTCTCACCTGGGTCTAAACATGTAAATTTGCAGCACTCCTTAGGGTCTTTGCGATACTGCTGACACCCCTGGGGCCGTTCACACAAAGCAGCCACGCACATTTCAGGTTCACCGTTGTGACACGTGCAGCTCAAACAGGGATCATTCCCTTTTGGAGTGAAATAGTAGCCTTCATCAACAATGTTGTCTTTGATATCAACACAAGTCTGGCCTAGAACAGAAATGCACATCAACATTAAAGCATCTGAGAGCCTGCCAGACAGGAGTCCAGTTTGCTCTGTGACATTAAGTCATTTGTAAACACAAGAAGATCACCAGTTATAAGCCACACCTTCACATTAAAGTAACTTTGAAAAGGAATCTCCAAGTAGTAGGGAAAATAATGGATAGTCTGGTGGTACACAGGGATGATTTACTGCTCAAAACTGACAAAGGGAGTTTTAAGTATTTAGTGGAATTGACAGACTCGCAGGCATCCTCTCCAAGAAACAGGAAAGCAAGTGGCCTGAGTTTAAGCTTCACTGTCAATGCCTGCTGCAGCTCCCTCCCTCTCCGCTCATACTTAGGAAAAGCTGGACCAAAAGGTCATCTTCTGATCATCATTTTGACTAAACACAAGTCCTTCAATAGCAGATTCCAAATTTTTATTATATCTCAAGGAAGACAAGGCAATATCCTGTCTTCCTAATTTTCAGTATTTCAGGTGCAAAAGCAGGCAAAGAAGGGCTGAATTTTCCTCCCTTGCCATTCTGCAAGTTTTTTTTCCTGCTTTAAAGAAAAAGCAAACTAGAAAAACTTCAAGAACTGCAATAAAAGTTCAACAACTTCTCTCCTTCTTGCAAAGAAGCATCAACTATATCAGGTATCTTAAATACTACCTGAAAATACTGCAAATACTCCTGTTAGTATAAAGCCTTTTGGAGTAAAGAAATGCAAGATACAGAATGAAAGCCTTTTTTCCCACTTTAAGTCAGTACCTCCACTCACTTCCCCCTTCCCCAACCCCTTACTTCCAATATTTGTCTGGAAACAATTTATTAGAATTTGCTATATTCAAAATAAATCAGAAATAAGTGCTTCCTCATTTTCATGTGAAGTTAAAAATTTAGGAGTGATATTTACTAATAAGACACCTTCTCTCTAAACTTTTTTTTTTCATGTATACTTTATTTTGGGGCTGATATAGCAGCTTAACAATAATTTTTTACTGAAAATCTGTACTGTGGCTGACAACCTCACGTTATAATGCTCTCATTTATTTAAACCAGCAGAAATTTAATTTTTCCCCACCTTACGCCTTTTTTTGGGTAAAAGGTAGAAAGGATAACTAACCAATTTCCCATATTTGTTATAGGCATATTTAAACAGGCAATATAATTAACACTGAACTAAAACCAACTCACTCCTTTTGCAGAGGAACGAAGATTTCTCATAGCAGTTCTCAGCATACCAGCTGTGTAAACCATGGTGCCGCAGGGTAGGAAAATGGAAACACTGCAGCTGGCCACAAAGAACGTTTTCATTTTCAGACATAGCCGAACCAAAGATAGGGTCGGGGGGTAAAAATACTTCTGAAGAGCCTAGAACAAGATGCATTGGTATAAGCAGCCTGTGGGTATGCAAAGCTTTAGAAAGGCCCTGTAATGTCACTCATTTCATGCACGCTGACTCTGCTACAAGGCTACTGTCCTTTACCTTCAGCTTCCATTAGCAACATTCCTCCGGGGGAAGGCAAACAGCAGGGAGGGAAGAGGTGACTCACAGAGAGAAGAGGCTGCTGTTTTCAAAGTACTGGGTAATTTTGTCTTTCTGCACCAGTAGGAGTGATGTTCTGATATCTCTACAAGTCCTGCTTTCCCGAGTCCCACGGGGTTTGCCTGCCAATAGTTACAAACCCCTTCAAACAACACCGAGTTTGGCGACGCTTGCATCTAATGGAGCAAGAACCCATACCAATCTTGTACCTGGCACTCCAAGCACCTACTAGTGCTTCCAAAGATGTGTGTACACTTGTCCTGTGCACTGCAGAGCTGCTCCCCCAAGTCCCATGGCACTCATTCAGAGTGCAGAGCAGTGCTATGCAGAGAACAAGGCTACAACACCACTTTTGCTGCCGCACTGGTGGTACAGACTATTTGGTCCTCCCAACCCACCTCATTGTTAAGAGACTGTATTGTGATGGGTTCCAAACAGTACAAGAGGTGTTGAGGGCATTTTTTAAGTTTTAAAATGTTGTTTCTGACCAGTGTCTCACTTCACTAGTTAAATCTGCTGGCATGCAAAGTTGCAGGACTTAATGGGAGATATGATGCAGTCTTCTCACATGGTGGCCCTTTCAAACACCGTTCAGTATGGTGGCTTTTTGTTTAATTTTTTTAAATGCAACTAGGTTATACTATCATTTTTTGAAGGCTTACCTCCCACATCTCCCAATAATGAATTAAAGTTTCCGAGCTACAGGACCCTAAATCACTTTTCAAACAGATACTGGGAATTCAGAGTGTCTCCGTACAAGCCAGTGAAGCTTAAATAAAGTTTTTCAGAAGCTCCTGAATGCTACTATGTACTACTATGTACACTACTTCATACAGATATCCCTTTATTAAATAGAAAGCTTACAAACAAAAGAATAGATGGTATTGAGAAGGCTTAAATTTATATAATGCTTCAAATTAAATAAAACGATAAAAACAGGTATCATGATTTTTCGGTAATGTATGTCTCTCATTGCAAACGCTCTGTCAGCAGATGGCAGTGCAGCCAGCATTCCAAAGAGCAAAGAATAGGCCTTTTAAAAATGTTTTTTTTTTCTGTTGGTGCTGGTTTTTGTTTGTTTGTTTTCCCCATGAGTTTTACAGGAGAAACCTCCCTATATAAACAGTTTTGTCCAGACCAGAAATGTCTATTATGAGAAAAAGTTTACTTTCCTCCCTTCCTTTTCCCTGCTGTCCAAAGACATCTTCAGGTGCTTTACTTTAAGGAAGTAATGAAAATGTTTCTGCCTCCACAAGAAGAGGCAGCTTCCTCTGCATAGTCAGTCAACTCTGTCCACTTAAATGACAAAATAAATTAGTATTTTTGTGTATGGCAGCACAGTAAACAACTACTGTCATTAGAAAGCTAGGCAGGGTTCTACCACTTCTCATGTGTCAAAGGAATTCTTTTTCAAGACCCAACCATTTAGCAAAATTCTGTTCATAAATATATATCTGTACCTAATGGACATTTTTCCTTCCAGATTCTCCACAACTGAAAATTGTGCATGAGAAGAAAACTATTCAGATTAGTTTTCACATGCTACACTGGAATTCATAGTGCTGCGGCTTAAAAAAAACCCTTTTAAATTTTTCATTACCTAAACCAGTACAGCATTTAGACATTCATTCATTCATTCAATTCTACATATAAGATTTCCTATCATGACTTTAAGATTAACTAATCCTTCAATTCAATTAGTTGAAAATAAAAGGTAAGGAAACATAACTTTGCATTTTCAGCAGAGGGAGCTGCTTGTTTTGCAACTGAAAAAGGCATCACCCGGTGACGCCTATCAGATTAATGTTCAGGTTTTTTATATAAACTGGAATTTATTTCTAGTATTAGGCAAATTTTGTCTTGGTTTAAGTAAACTATCTGAAGTACTTTGAAATTAAAAAAAAAAAATCTAGGTAATTTACAAAACTCAAGATTTTTTTAAACTATATAAAAATCTACCCATTTTTAAAAAGCTAAAACCCCCAAACATCCTACAGTAGTTTGTGCAAATACCAGAATCAGGAATCAGCAGTTCATCTAGACATTCACCACAAAGAACGAGAAACTATAGAGTAGTTTCATTTTTCTCAGTTTAATCAAGGGAAAAGCCCAAATAAACTGAAAAAGACGTTCTTTCCACAAGATGTCAAGGTGAAAAACCATGGAACTTCTTACACTTGAAAATAAGATGTGCACTAAAACTCTTCCGTTTTGATACTGTTAAGCAAAGCTGTACCCCTACACTATGTAAACTCTATCACTGAAATAAGTTACGTTGTTCTTGCAAATGATATTCATGTTTTAAGACAGTTTCCATGGGCCATTTAACTAAGTAATAATTTCAGAGGCCTACCTTTATAAGCTACTTCCCAGTGACCTTCTAGAGAGTGATTTCGATTGGTGATCACATATTGATATCCCACCCAGAACCTACAAAAAAAAAAATTAAGTTAGATTCTAAAGCTACAAGCCAAAAACATACTAACAAATTAAAATAAATTACACAGAACCTTCCAGTGTCTTTATGCTTAAAAGCTAACTTTTAAAACACTCGGATTATTTTTTCCCTAAACATTTCAGCCCACACACTGGCAATGGAGAGAGAGAGAGAGAGAGAGAGAGAGAGAGACTACAGTTGAAGAATAGAGGAAAATACTTGATAGTTTTCTATGTTTACAAATTATAAGTCACCATGTCCTTTATTTCTACTCATAATAAGCACCTTATTCTATTGTTATGGTACCACTTCAGTATCTCTAACTCAAAAACCACATAAAAGCATCCAGAAGTCAAATATTTTATAAACATATACAACTTACATCAGCCTGTTCCAGATCAAACCATTTAACTCCCCAGAGACAGATACACCATTACTGAACCACCGCTGGTGATCTGTCATGGCAGTCCATGAGACTGACAAAAAACCCCACAGGCAAAAAAAAAGGAATCATGTTTGTTGTGAAATAACAGAATGAAATATCTAAAGCCACCAGAACATAGTTCTTGCAACTCAAAATGGCTTTTTACTTCATTCTTATCTCAAACTTGCAGTCTTTGTTAGAGCCACTGGGACTTAATGGAAACAAAAAAATCTGTTGAAAAATTTAAATAATTATTTCTATACGAGGTAGTGCAGCAGTAAGTCATTGTAAAATCCACCTTCCCTGCTGGAGCTCAAGAATGCAAGTACGTTACTGAGACGGCCTGAAGACAGAAAGACTCTGCTGAATTGTAGCCTGTTAACGTTAATTGAAACATAAAATACAGATGGCCACTGCCAGACAGCCAACCAGTTCATACTGTGTTATTAACCTGAAGTTAATTTTACCATTAGATTTTTTAAGCAAAGTGATGTATCAGCATTTGTATCACACACAAACCATTCTCATGTAATATGGGTTCTTTGTCCTTTTCTTCTTACTCACCTATGCTGATCCTTTCTTACAAATGTTTTTTCTTCCAAGTCCCACTCCTGGGCCAGGATAAACCTCAGCTCCTGGTCTGCAGTGAAGGTGGCGAGGGATCCATTCATCCGCTGACATGTCTGCACCGCGTCCCAGTAGTTCTCCCCGTTTAAATACACTCTGTAACAGCTGGCTGTGCCCTCATAGTGGTGCCATCCTGCTGGGCACTTTCCTAGGAAACATGAAGAATAGAAGGGAAACCATCCCCCCCAAATTAGGATCTTCAAGATAATGCATCCTAATCAGTTTATGACAGTGCAATGTGTAATCACTTGGATGTGTACACTCCACCTCATCAGGAGGAGCTGCATGCATTACAGATCACAGAAAACTTACTTTACTACAGCTTTTAATAAAGGAAAAAAAATTAAAGTGCATTTTAAAAGATGCAACTCCTGGTAGTGTTTCATTGTATTGTGACAGCCTTTAAAGTCTTTAATTAAGACTGATGATCTACTGTGGAAGATATTTCCTTGCACATCCAGCAGGAGCAGGGAAGTGATCCTTCCCCTGTACTCTGCGTTAGTAAAAACAGATAAAAAAAATGAAAAAAAAAAAAAAAAAAAAAAAAAAAAAAACAACAGAGGTGGCCAGTTTAATAATTCTGTCTTTCTATAACGTGGTTAGCAATACATCCAAGTTGCTGTGAAGTTTTCAACTTACTTTTAAAACAGTCTCAGCAGTATTCAGATAACCCTGCTCCCACAGTCAATAAAGACAATAGGGGTTCTGGGGCAACTGTTGTTGGCTTTGGAAAAACATCACTGCAAAGTGGATCTTTAGGAAGCAAGAAGGTGACGCTGTGAGCTGCTGTCTCTGCCTTCTCTCAATTAACTCAACTGAGGGAATATGTAACAAAAGCCTCAGGGCATTTCTGAATGAAACAGGCCCAGGGCTTTTGACTGGCACTCTCAGGGGTGATTGGTAACTAATAGAGAAACACAGAGACAGGTGGAAGAAATTCAAAACAGACATTAAATATTATTTTAGCACCTGCATTTGCAGTATTAATTTTGCACAACACCTAAGAAAGGAACTTTAAATTCACAAACTCTTCTATGTTCATGGCATGCATTCAAAGAGTTGCTGCTCTCAAGCCTCTTTATTCCCTTCAGAAACAGTGATCTTTATCACCAAATAACGATATACAAACTTAGATTTTAAGCTCTTTAATTATCTTTCCTTATTCTCCATTTATATTTTATTTATATGGGGTCTTTTAAGATCTACTGTTCACATCACTAAGATGGGACAGAATACAGTATCAATCAGACTGCAGAGCACATTACATATTGCTGTATCAATTCTAATTTGATTGTCCTCTATAAATTTTACTAACACAATTTAGCTACCAGAATCCATGACAAATAAAAATATCTATTTTAATAAGAATTTCTGCCCCTCCCCCCCCCCAAAAAAAAAAATCAACCAAGAGGTGAATTTTTACTTTGCTAATCACTTGTCTTTTTCAGAAGATCACCATAGTCCAAAGCAATTGTTCCCAATTATTGCCACACTGTCTTCCTCCCGTGTCCTCTTCCTAACCTGTCCCATCCCTCCTTCCAAGGCTAATCAGTGCTGTCCCATATTCCTCACATTCCCAAATCACTGCATGATCCCTGGAGCAAAGAGGGAACCAAGATAAGAGGGAGAAGGCAGGGGAGACCTAGATGTTTTGGACCTGGAGAGATTCAGAGGCAGCAGTCACTATGAGCTATGATCAGAAGGAAGGACACTTGGAGGACAGTTCTGACGCTTTAGATAATGCTGGGACTGGGATGCCGACAGTGGCACTAGCAGTGCTGCAGGTGAGAGGGTAGGATGACATTGAAGTGGTATTTTGGAAGATTACTGACTGACTGATGGGAGTAAAAGCACTGTGTGTGAATAAAATTTGGTCAAAATGCTGTGCAAGAAAAAAAATCTATTAATTTATCCTTTAAAAAAATAGCCTAAATTGCTAAACTAATTAGCAGAAAGATGCCCCAGATTTCCCAGTCTGCAACTTACTGCTAAATCGGACAGGCTGTGCCACATTGACAGTGTGAAAGCGGGTTGTCTCTCCTCCTCTTCCTCGGCTGTGCCTGGAGTCCACATTCTCCATCCCATGGTAAGTTCGCTGGTCCCCTGTCAAGCCTTGAGACCAGAAGGAATAGTCAGTACTGGTGAAAGATGCAAGCAAAGGCTGATTTAATTTTATTAAACTTTCTCTGGGTTTGAAGACACCAGTGACAAGTTACACAGTCAGGTAAACAAAGACTGCAGATCCCTACAATAATAGCTTGTCCATTTTACATGCTACGTAACCAAAATACCTACAATTCAAAAGAACCAACAAGCCATTGCACGAGTCTTGCAGAGTAAGCTAAATATCCTGGCAGATTCTCAACAGCCTGCAGTTGTACACAGGACTCGATGCTCATAATTTCAACTGCTGCAGCAAATGCATCAGCCCCAGTGCATTTTATCTGCTTCTGTTTAAAGAACTACCCACTTTCTAGCTGCTTCGTTTTGCAGTTGTGTGCTCAAGGATATAAGGTAACTTTTCCAATACATTTTCCAACACATTCTCTGAAATCTAGGACAAAATTAAAAGCAGAAAGGAAACCTATCTTCAGCCATAAAAACAAGGTTTTTCATTCACTCTCAAGCTTCTAAAGGAAATGTTAGTTCATTATTTCTGTGATAAAAAACACCCACACCCTCATCTCAGTGTCAGGGTTTCTAACAGGTGGATGTGACAACTGGATTCAGTAACTTGGGAAGAACACAGTGCAAGATGGGATTCCAGAAAAGGGGCTGGGGGCTCCACATGCCTACCAGGAGTAAATAAGGAGCCCACAGTTGAGGTGGAGATGCTGCAGGATGGGCCACAGCCAGAAAAACTAGCAAGATCATAAGTAGGAAAGCTGGTGTGGTGGTGGGGAAGAACCCTTGCGAAAGACAGAGATGAGTACTGAGGAAGATTAATCTGGAAACAAGAGATTAGCCTTAAAAAGAGAAAAAATTAAGAACATAAAAATGTAAGCCTTAGAAATATCTAGTATGTTATTAAAGGTAATAGAGTGTAACTAGCACAAAGAGCTATGCAGACATTCACTTCTATATAAAAGATCAGCTTATTGTCCTTTAAAGCTGATTAGCTTTATTTAGCCCAGCTAAACCAAATAAACCAGCCATAGTCCCAAATAAAGTGGAGCTACATGGTCGTCTTCAACAGGCTTAACTACATCTGTTTGAAATATATTCAAAACTATGTCAAGAAGTCCACAGCAATTTCATGATAATTTAAACCCAGAGTGTTTGGGTGTATTACCTGGGAGAAAATACTTCCAGAAGACCCATCACTTGGAACAAAATGTTAGCAGTGACGAGCAAAAGAAAAGGAACACAAGCTGGAGCCCAGGAACAGCAGAATAGCTCTGCATTCATCTGCCTCTAGCAGACTGAGTTTGCTCTGGGTTAATGGGATAAGCTAGGGATATTTAATTATCATGTTATCCCAGAAATTACATGTCTATAGAGATCACCCATTAAGAAATGGTTGTGCATAATACATTCACATGGCCTTACAGGAATAAAGTAGTAATTCTACTCTTCAATATTAAAATACACTATTTATAACATGCAAGAAGTTACTGCCAAGAAATTCAGTTAGTACACATTTCAGGGGACATAAAATGGTAAAATAATATGACAGTGAAGATCAGTGATTATTTTTTATTACTTTAAGGACCAATCTATTTCAGTTTTAGAATTTGACTGTTCTTAATGCTAGTCATTCAGTAGCAGTATTTACACGGTGATATTCAGAGTGATACTGAGACACTAAAAAAGCCAATCTTTAATTACAGTAAGACTTTAAGAATAATGTTAACTAATGCTGAATGCTTTATCAAGGATGAACTGAGCTCAGCACAGGAAGCTCTATTTTCCCATGGCATTAAACAGTAACAACTAAACCCAAAGAACCAGTAAGAACCAAACACACAAAGAATTAGTTCCCTTTCAGAAGTGAGAGCAGATGCAACACCATATGGCTGACCCTCCGTGGCTAAACAGAACACCCACGAGGACTTAACAATTTACATCCCCCAGGAACAAAACCAAAGTTCACAGGTTTTAACACACGAGGTTAAGAAAGGGTTACTTAGGCTAACATCTTAAATTGAAGGAATTTATACTGGATGCTTTGAAAAATAGTGACACAGATGCCAAACAAAGCAAGTTCAATCAGTCCTCACCCAGGAGGAGAAGTGGGACACTCATTCCTTCCTCAGCATCTGCCCGTTGTCAGCAGACTCACCGCTGAAACCAGGCACAACTGGAGAGGCAGAAAGCAGCTACCACAAGTCACTTCTTCAAACCCACCACTGTCAGCTGCTTAATAAATGGGTGCTCTTCAAATATTAAATTGCTTCTATCTGACCTGACTTTTTGGTCTCTGAGAAAAGCAATGATGACAAGTTTTTGCAGGGCAGTAAAGTCACCTGACTGCCATGAAAAGCTGTTGCAGATTCTGGTGGCAAAGGTGTATCTGGAATGGTTGCCTATTGTACTTTTTCAATACTCTGCAGAAAATTTTTCTATGTGCTTTGCTGTTCCTGCTTCCTTTATAAAAATATTTTTAACTTTAAAAATAAATTAATAGTGCCATGGACTAAGCTTTAAGATAACAACCTAAGCCAGAAGATGACAACAGAACCATGTTTGAGTGTTTCAGAAAGGAAAAGCCATAATTTTTATTGCATATGTGCAAACTTAACATTCTGAAAACTATCAAATTTTGGAAGATCAGCTATTTTCCAAAACCTCTAATTTTCAAGATAATACAACTACAAGCAATAACAGCAACAGTAGTATTTTTACTAGCTAAGGCAGATAGTTCTGCTTCCTTTAACTGTGTACAATTATACCAGAAATGTAATTTGCTTGTTAGTTGGTGAGGAAAAGGGGGGAAAAAGGGTTCAAGGAAAAATTCATGGGATTTTTTTTTTTTCCTCCCCTTGAATACGCCACACTGGATGGTTCCTACTACATTTTATATTGGGTAAAGTTTCTCACATCTGAATCAAAACTATTCAATATTTGTTCAGGACAAAAATTAAGAGATTGGAAGGGGAAGAAGTTTTGCTTACATTTCTAACTGTCTTTTAGGTGAACAAGGACTGTCACTGCTGCCTGCAAAGCACAGCCCTGCCAACTGACAGAAAAAGTTTCTGTTGGGAAAACAGGAAAAATGGATGGGGAAAATGCAGTTAGGTTTAAGTGTGAAAGAAACAGGAGACTGCCCACTACTCGTAGAGGCTGGAGAGAATTCAGTTAAGCTGCCCATAGTGTTCTGTATACATCCATGGAGATCACTCTGCAGCATTTATCCACAGTATCTCAGCAAGGCTTTCTTTGCACGTGGAGCCTCATCAGGGGAAGTCAAGTACACAAGCAGAGCAGAAAGCTCCTTTTCCAACACCCTCAGTGACTCCATCAATCAGACCAAGTAAAAGGAAGCAAAAAAGCCAAATAATGCAAATGGAACATGAGCTGAGACCACAGAAAAGTGAGAGCTGGCACCAGCTGAGACAGAACAGGCTAGAACGTACGTGTGGCGAGCAGCACTGCATGGGGGAACAAACATGACGCCAAATGGAAAACTGTGTTTGGAAGAGCCAGAAGAGAAACTGCAATCTGACTGACTGACACACACACACACACACACACACACACACACACCCCCCCCGATGTCTGCTTTGCACAAAAAAAAAAGGGCAGGCAGACAGAATCATAGAATCATAGAATCATAGAATAGATTGGGTTGGAAAAGACCTCCAAGATCATCAAGTCCAACCCCTGATCCAACTCCAATTACTATATCATGGCACTAAGGGCCTGACTGTAATACAGAGAGGTCCTTGTAGGGTCAGGACTCAAAGGGGTGAACACTGGGATTTGGGGAGCTGAACTAGTTTCCAGAATTAATGTGTCACAGGAGACAAGTCGCTCAAGCCAAACCCTTCACAAGGATGGAAATACTACATCAAATTATGTCAAAATTAAACTGTGAAGCAATCAGGTCTTGTCATATCTTATTGGTTCCAAGATTTTAGTTGCTCCTGGTTAAACACAGATTCTCAAAACAACAGACTCTCTGTATTAAAAGCTGTCTTGTCCCCTAAGCTTCAAATTTTCTGTCCAGCATATTACCTACTAAAAGCTTGGAAAGCTTTTAATTCCATCTGGTAATTTGAGAGGTGAGACAGTTTCAGGATTAAATCCAGTTTTGTGCCTAGAGATTTGGAAATATAGTTCAGAAGTCCCTAGAGAGGAGTGATTCTTCTCAGATCAAGCAGCTCCACGTTTTGTGTTATCAATTATATTATGCTAGGAAATAGATGCCAACCAAGAACAGCATCCTGCTGTGCTGAGCACTATTCAAAGTAATAGACTGACAGTAAAAAGCTTATAATTTAAACACCACAAAGTAGGGTAAATCATACAGGAGTTCAGCAAGGACTCAGAAAAGGTGTGGAAATGACCAAAGGTTTTTATTATTATTATCTAGCTTTAAAAAAGGAGATTCACAAAAAAGTGCACAAATGTCAAAAGTGACTTCAACCAAACACAGTATCCTTGGCAAAACAAAACACTAAACTGTTTATGATCACTGCAAAACAGTGTGCTGCTGCAGCTGCTGCTTTATCACTTACTGGCCATACCTTCAGCTGGTTCCACAAGGGAGACTTTGCAGACTCAAAGATCATAGACTGTGCACGTGCTGGGACAAGTGACCTCCAAGTCTGCACGTTTCCTCCTGATAGAGTAGCTGGGGAAGTCCTTAAGAGCAGCATTAAAAGATGATGCTGCTCAAATCAGCATTTACAGTTAGCTTCCTAGCAAGATTGTTTCTGTATGAAACGAGGTTCCCAATCTCAAGATAAAAACATGTAAAATTGTTCTGTTTGCCACGGAACTGCAGGGCAGCTCATACTGCTGCAAACCCAGCCACTGCTTGCAACTGCTGCTCCAGGACCAGCGCCACCAGGACGGCCAGTTGTCCAGGGCTGATTGTGGCCTCAGACTCAGGGGGGGCAAAAAAATCCCTACGAATTCAGCTCACTGAAACTTCCACTGTTCTTGTTTCTGACCAATCAGGTCTAGAAAACAGTACTGAGAAATACTTTAAAGGAAGAATGTGGCAGTAGGCAAGGGTGTGCACTACAGGGCGAGCTGAATTTTTTCAAATTCAGGTGCTAGGAGAAGTCCAAGAACAGCTGACAGCACAGTCTGATCAATTATTCCTAGGAAGAATTCTTTTTTTTTTTTTTTTTCTTAAAAGAAGGAAACAATCATCACCAATATAACTGCAAGACGAAAAAGTGGTATGGATAAGATTTATGAAAATTTAAGATATCCGTTCTCTGTTCATACATAATGGAAACAAACATCAGGCTTGTAGCATAAGAATAAAACAGAGGTAAACAGCCAGATCTATACTAAACCCTGCTCTAGTCTTTACTGCTGAAACTGAGTTTTGACCAGAAGGCCTGCAAAGAAGAGAGGATATCTGGAGAAGCTGATCTGATATTCTGGTAAAAGCAAAGCTGGAAATCCAATGAGCAGTAAAAGACAAACTGCAGAGCCCTTCCTTCTTATAGGCTTAAATACAGAACCTTTTCATAAAGGTGGAAAAGTTCTGTTACTACTTTCATTACTTGTATAGATATGTAAGAGGAAGTGAGAAGAAATAATAAATTCCCATTTGTAAAAGTCCCTGTTTAAGATATTAATGCCTGTTTCTACCATTTTACAGAATACACCACTTTGGGATAAACTATTTTTAGGATCAATTAGTGCTGATATGGAACAGTACACAAATTTCATGAGTCTCCACCACTTAAGCAGAAGAGAGTTGCAGGCAGATGTTACATAAACCCTCCCAGCAATTTTTAGTATGCTCACAAGAGCAAACAGCTAATGGTTTTAGTCTACCAGAGAGACAAATTGAGGGTAATCACTGCTGCAGATTCCACTAACATAGCGTGCCTAGTGGGAAGGGCAGGGGGAACAGCACTTTACACATCACTAGTTTGGGACTGAAAGGAATTCCATGTTTTAAAGGAAAATAGTCATTCTGAAAAGAGACAGTAAGAATAAAACCAGCTATGATGCCTATATTCCGAGAAATATATTGTCTAGTAAAAATAGGCATTTCATATACTTATTCAGATGGTCAATGAATTAATGTCTTACCTAATTGTGTTCTGAAAAAAAATGCCAGAAGAAATTATTCTCACAAAAAAGTCTTTGGGTTTGGGGTTTTTCTCATACTTCAGACAACACGCGATTACCAAACTAATTTATTAATTAATGATTCTCTTATTTTAATAGGAGTTTTGTTACTAACATGAATGAAATCAGGCCTAAAAAAGGTGAACTAAACCAACAGTGCCAAATAACTTACAATGGCTTTGTACCAAACCTTTGAAAATACCAACATGACTAAGCAGTCACACCTTCAGCACCACCACAAATCCCTAATTCACTGCCATTGATCTTTTCCAAGTGGCTCACATTGGAGTGTGCCATTAGTAGCTGAAAGGCTGAAAAACAACAAGCTTCCCAATAACATTCAGAGCCCCTTCTTGCAAGCTTTCTTTTCATGCTTCAGAGAGATTTCATACCTTTTAATTTAAAGATATTTTAATTCTCCAAGTTTCACAAGTCCAGATGGCTTCACTAACTAGTTCTTTTAGTGTTCAGTCTGCCTTTATTGAAATTAAGAACCTTAATTAAAAAGTATTTAAATTTACTTGAATCATCTCACGATTGCTCATCTAAATCCAAAGGTATTTTCTAAATTTAAAGTTGCATCATTTCTTGTTAATTCAGTGGCCAAGAAAGAAAGTTATCACTCCTGAGTATGACTATGTGCTACTATTATTAGTAGCATTAGCTCCAGAACTTAGTCCTTCCCATGAGCGTTCACATATGTATTGCTTTCCCCAGCATAAGAAAATTGTGGTTTTTTTAACTTATTCTGGCCTCAGAGTTACTTTCATTCATGCTATTCCTTTTCATACTCCAGTACACCATTCACATGCACACCAGCAAACCAACCTGTCCTTATTCTTGACAGTTCTGAATAACACCCGCCCTTCAATGCCCATTTCAGGTCACAATGCTATCCCTGCAATTTTTTGTTACAGCTATAATAGAGTTTTTACATCCTACACCAGTAGTTCTTGTTCCTCTGGTTTGCTGGCTACACACCTTGCATTACTGTGCAAATATCTCACTTCTTTCATAAACACCACACCCAGCTTTCTGGCTGTTTTACTGAGCACAGCTTTTCACCAATTACTTATCCAATTACCCTTCTCAACAAGCAGAATACTTTCCTTCTCTATGCTGTCCATCATTTTCCCCTCTAGTATTCTTTATGCACATTCTTCTCCTCTTCCTGCATACAGGCATGTCAATGAATTAAGTCTCTCCCACACGTCTCCACTTCTTAATTTAAAGCTGTTCTCATCATTTCAGGTCAGACAGTCCAGTGAGACCTACATCCCAAACACAAAAGCAGAGCCTATCTACTAAGAAATGTTACTTTCATAAAATCCTCTTCTTAGCCATATACCAAATGGCCTTTGTACTTCCAGTCCTCAAGTCAACATCATCCTATTGCACCCTCAGTGCAACAACTTAAATTGCCAACTAATACACCAAGCACCAAGGGAAGAAAAAAAATACTGTTTTCAACTAATGTGGATGTTCCAATATTGGCACAAGTGAAACCTTCAGTGTTCTTTGAGTAAATCCAAACATTAACATGACTCTGCTCTCCCCTAGCCATTGACTTCCACTAACTTCCAGAATTTTATTAGGTCCCTAGTTTTTCTCATTTGGCCAAATTTAGATAAAAAGAAGACTAACAGCACAATTATAAAAGCATCTTTCTTTAGGACATTCACATCATAAAAAATATCCTTAAACACAATATCAAAGGCACAGCCTAATTTTCAATGTCATAAGAAACTACCAAGAGTTTTTTCCCCCGTGCTGCAAATATATAAGCTCACACAAACCAGCCAAAATTTTTCAAAAGAGAGCATTGAACACATATTAATTATGTTACTATTTTGTAGCATCTCTCTAAAAATAGCTCAAAACTCAGAATCATGACAGGCTGAATGCTGTGATGACAATACCACAAAGTTCATGTGATTCTCCCAAGCAAATGAAGTAGTTTAGTGGCAAAGAACTCCTTAAAACAGTTTTTGTACTTAATTTAGTCACACTATAGAGATAAATGTTTTGAATTATGCCCCAGGTGAATTCACACTCTCAGATTCCTGCTTTGTTGTTCTTAGCAAAAAACATTTCAGGTCCCTTCACTTTTAAGACACACAGAAAAAGAGTTGCACTGGCCTGTTTGTCAAGAACAAATGAAAATGTTCGAAATTGTGATTACATATTCACAATCAAAAATTTTTGTTTGCTTGTTTTTTTTAAAGCCAGCTCAGTATCCAGTAGTTTTAGCAGAGGACCAGTGCTGATGACAGGCTCCTGAAAGCATATGATCACAAAGAGTTTATGAAGAGTAAACTGTTCTGCTTGTTTGGCAGAACAAAGTTCTCCACTTAAGCACAAGAAGCATAATCAGAACAGGGAGCAATAAAACCAGCTCCCCACCTAAGTCCAACAATGTCACCCAGCACAGTTTGAGTGATACACTCATACAGCCAAAAGGGGAATTTTGAATTTAACCACAGGCCTATGTGTCATTTTGGTTTAACTGCAACATGATTTTTTTCTTGTCATGAAAGTCTCTTTTTAGACTACAAACTCTCCTCATCTCCAGGGTACCTACTTAGACTGTAAGAACTGAAGGGCAATTCAGACAAGCAAAAAACTGTTTGTAGCATTAGTTGCATAAAATGAAGAGAAGCCAACTCAAAGTTTGTTAATAACAGGTACAGTTCTACCAAACAATCTCCACTTTCGAATAAAAATAAGCAAGTGATCTTAAAGAGTCTAAGTACTGCTGCAAAACAAGCTGACACTGGGATGAGTAGTCTTCTCAGCTTTATTTACCTGGACAGTCAACTTCATCACTCTCGTCCTCACAGGTGGGCCACCCATCACACTGCCAACTTGAAGGGATGCACTGGATGGTTCCACTCTGACACGCAAACTGCCCTGGAATGCAGCGGAGCTCTAGGAAAGAAGAAGAAAGTTGTGTTTTGTTTGAAGTGTTATTTGTTCTTGCAAACTATACATATATTAATCATCTGTCATGTAACAGATCACTGAAGCGTAACGGACAAAACCTCTGGATAAATCAAGTCTGTTAAAAAACCGCTTTGTTTCAGATCACTTCCATGTTTTAAACTCCATGTTTGTGGTTTTAACAGACAGGAGGGCTGGCTTCCAGTGCTTGGGAAATAATTCTCTCAGACATCTGAAGTAAAAACTTCCTGATGAAGGTACCACATGAGCAGCTATCACCACAGCGTTACCCATTTACTTCTTGTGGGGCGCTGAGGACTACTTGTTCACTTCTCTCAGAACCAAAGTTCAACAGAAATACGCTACAGTAGTTAGGTGCTAGGTTACGCAATGAATTCCGAATCCTATTTCCATTCCAACCACTGCGTGTGCCAGGACCTGCCAGACCTGTGCAAATGTCCAGTCTGATTTAGAGCCATTTCACAGAACTCTTTGTGAAACAATTTCTATATCCATGAACCTGTTTTCACTTTCTAGCTTAAGCTCTTTTGTAGAATTTCTCCATACGAACACATCCTTTAAAAGGAACTGTCAATATCTGCAAACATGTAGCTCCTGCTTCTGTGAGAGAACCACCTCTTGCCATCATTACACTGTCAGACCTAATTAGCATTATAAAAAGAACAAATTTTTTCAAAGCTTTTTTGTATCAATTCCATCTATCAAATGCCAGAACCTAATAATTCAATTTTTATTTTTTTTAAGAAAAAAATGTTTTAAAGACATCCCTAATTTTGAAAGAATCAAGTAGGTAACTGCTTTGCAGGGAGAAATCTCTAAAAGAAAATTCAAAATACAGGTACGTATTCTCTTGTCCACAGTTTACAACCTAAGAAAAGAGCTGTCATTGCAGTTGTTACCTTCTTGGAACACACGTCAACTAAATCAAGGCAGAGGTCACATTTAAGTGTTCAGAAAACATGACCAGGCATAATAAAACCAGTCATCATACACTCTCAATAAAAGCTGCACCCATACACCTAGTAATTGGTATAAAATATTGATAACAGGCTTCTAATTTGATGTTAGACTAAAATCCAGTTCTAGTACTGGTTTCTCTTCAAAGCACAGACCTGCTCTTCTAGAAAAAGTGGGCACATCCTCTTAGCAACCACCTACTCACAGCAAACATTCAGGTCACAAAACAACTAAGAATTCACACAGACCTGCTAGACTACTGCCAGCAACAACAGCCCTTACAGCGAGACAAATGTTTTCCCCCATTTTTAGAGTTTTACTCAGTCCAAACAGCTCACAGTGAAAGAGCACAAGGGAAATGTAAAAACAACCAAATAAACAACTCAATCAATCTACCAGCTTAGGTCACAATTATCCCCCCCTCTCCTCCCAACCCGTGAACAAAAACTGAAGGAATTTATTTAGCCCAAAGAGGGA